>NC_141140.1:1600787-1745698 GCF_053477565.2 Lygodium microphyllum
TTCTTGACTTGTACTGGACCTTAACTGTCCAGTCTTGACTCACTAGACATTCCTGTCCGTTTCACATACTGGCCATGCAACTCAAGCGCTTAGATTTCAAGAGGGATCCTTCCAAAAAGAAAAACCAAATAAAGTAGTAATAAAGAAATCAACAAAAAGGTACTAGTTGTCATAGTCTTGTGACATACCTCTCTCTGGAAATCGCAAACATTCTCGTTTGCATGAATGTCATTCATGCTTCCAGCTAACCCAGTGAACTTACATTTGGCAGCACATGTACAACACATACATGCTATCAGTCAACATTGTGAACTGAATACACTGTTAACACATGTATGTTCTAGCTGTGAAACATGGCAGACTATCATCATGTGACTCCATATCACCGTTTCCAAATATAGTGGCCGGTACACCACAATGATATCCCCGTAGTGGCAGATTCTCATTTGATGACTCCACGTCACCCTGACTAGAGATCTAGTGGCCGGTACATCAAAATGATATCCCTACTGAGTCAATTTACAAAATACATGCTCGATCGAGTAACCATTGTTACAACATGTATTCAATTCAATAGAAGTAAAAACTGTATTCTTGCAAGCAATACTTACTTCTTTAGCATTGAGAAAACCATATGGACACAATAAGTGTTAACTTGTACAAAATCTCTTTTTGTACATAATTTCTTTCTTAAGCAATTGTCACTTTGACAATTTATTTCAGCTTAGAGATACAAGGGGTCAAGGTAGGTTGCAAGCGAAATGCTTCAAGGTAAAGTTCCAACACATTAGGTGACTCTGCAAGTTCACCTTCGTCCATCCACTTAGCATCTATAAGCTGAATAGTTCTTGAACTTAACCAAATGCCTTCTAGCAACTTTGCCTTTTCACTTTCCTTTCTTTGTGTGCCAATACCTGTTCTGGAACAAGAATTTCATCAAGTTCCTCAACTTCGGGCTGTTCCTCAGCTGGCATATCTTTTGGTACATCACCCACATAAGGTCTAAGAAGACTTACATGGAAAGCATTATGAATCTTCCAATTGTCAGGAAATTTCAGCCTATAGCTGACATCACTAATCTTCTTTGTTACTTGAAAAGGCCCATAGTATCGCATACTAAGTTTAGTGAAAAGACTTTCCTTGCCTTTCCGCTTCTTTAAGCATGCCTTTTCAAACCGCAACAGTACCCAATCACCAAGTGAAAATATCAATTCACGACGGTGATGATCAGCAGCTTTCTTTTGGCTTTGCTTGAGTCCTTTCAAGGGCATGCTTAACTTTCTGATACATTTCACCCATACTCTGCACATACTGATTTGCCTGAAAGATCTTATCCTTTGTATGCAAAATGGGAGGAACCTTTTTACCACCTTCAACAATTTCAAAAGGGGCTTTGCCTGTTGACGAATGCACAGTATTATTGTATGCATACTCAACCAAAGGCAAATACTACTCCCACTTTGACTTGTGCTCTGACACATAGCACTTAAGCAAATCCAAGACAGTAGAATTTGCCTCTTCTGACTGTCCATCAGTCTGTGGATGAAATGACAATGAGAACTTAAGCGTTGTGTCCATGTTCTCAAATATGTCTCTCCAGAATAGACTTGTCATCCGTGGATCACGGTCACTGACAATAGACTGTGGCATACCATGATACTTGAAGACATTGCACATAAACAAACGTGCCATCTGATCTGGTTTTATCTTCTTCCTGACAGGAATGAAATGAGCCTGTTTGCTAAACCTACAAATAATAGTCCATATCCTATCATTTCCTTTTTGTGTCCTTGGAAGATCAAAGATAAAATCCATAGCTATGCTTTCCCATGGTTTATCCGGAATAGGCAATGGCTGTAAAAGCCCTGGTGCTTTTTGTCTGTCAAACTTGACCTTCTGGCAAATCAAACACTGCCGCACAAAACCATCCACGTCTCTTCTCAAAGTAGGCCAATAAAAGAATGTCTCTACTGCTTTGACTGTTGCATCAATTCACATACGGTGGAGAATGACTCTCTGTCATAACTTTCCGTCTCAATGGCATAGTCACACATAGTCTACCATGCATCTGTTAGCAGTCATGTTTGTCATGCCTTGTCATCTCCTGCCTGTGAGCCTCAGTCTGAGTCAGACGAGGATATTAGGAGCTCTGACTTGTCTATCACTTGTTTTGACGGACGAGGTAGCTCATTCTAGAGCACGCAGATGTGCATTTCCCGGGGCAGTTTCTGCATTCATCAGCTTGCCTTACCTGCCGGACATTGTCCACCCTTTCCGGGATTTTCCTGAGCATTCCTGGCATTTTTACCAGCATGAAATGCTGGTCAGATCAGCATTAAATGCTGGTCGGACATATTTATGGCCTCAAATTTCAGGTCGGCTAGTTTGTGGGTTTTTTGGCTATTTATAGCCATTTCCCACTTGGCAGTCGGTTGTATTATCATCTTCCCTCCTTCCTTGGCAGGTGCACACTCCGACTCCGTCATCTTCCTCCGTCTTCGGTGCTGCCGTCATCATCAACCTGATCTGGTGCCCTCACTGACGCTGTGGGCTGCGTGCAGGGACTGATCAGTCCATTTCAGTGTATTCAGCATTCATTTCAGTCAGTGCAGATTTCTCTTCCTTATTTTCTGCTTTCTCTCTCTCTCTCCCTCCGTGTTCGTATTTCCTCTTCCGTTGCGCACTCTCACATGGTATCATCGCCAAACTGAGAGTACATGGAGCTGAGTTTTACGCGGGAGAACACCCACAACTCTGCGTTTGCTGGTCAAGACTTCTCCAACATCTGAGGCGTCATCCTCTGCACCATCTCCTTGATCAGGGCGGCCTGTTTTGGTGTCCACAAATTTGCGTTTGCTGCTGGCGCCTTCTCCAGTGGCTGCCACGTCATCACCACCCTCTACCTGCCTGCGTTTACAGCCTGGGCGGCCCTCCTCCAGCTGGGCGACACCCTTCCAGCCTGCGCCTTGCTGTTCTGGCTGTTGTTCCTTCGTCCGGCGGCTCTTTTCCTGCTGGCGACTTCTTCCCAGGCTGCGTTTTCAGGCAGGCGGCTGTTTTTCTGTGGTGATTGCATCGTCAGCATTTGCGTTTGGCATCATCCTTGCGTTCTGTGCAAGGCGGCCAGCTCAGGAGCTTCTGGTGTTTGTGTTTCGGCACCGGCAACCTTCCCTTGTTGTGTTTTGGTGTTTGCAGATTGGAAGATGTCTTCTCATCAGTCTACAGGTTTTGATGGCTCAGATGATGAGCTTTTGTCTCGACATTCATCTGAACGGAGGCGTGATTTCTATCACGAGGACCGTCGTCCGGAGTCTATTCCTCTTTCCCGTCCCCCTTCTATTCATGTATCTCGGCGATCCCCTTCCAGTGGGCCGAAGATGCAGCCTTTGGTACCCCCTGTACAGGTACCCGTACTTCCTCAGCTGCCCAAAGAGGACCGGTTGGATGGCTCCAACTTTTCTCTATGGTCCTGCAAGGTGGAGTGTATCTTGGACTCCTTCGATCTTTGGGAGCTTGTTTCTGTTCTTATTCCCCGGCCTAAGGTGGATCCCGCAGATGGGACATCTATGGATCGTGCAGCCTTATGGGATCGGCTTAATTCTAGAGCCAGATCTTTCCTCTTTCTGAGTTTGCAGGATTCTGTCCTTGTTCATGTTCATAGGTTGAAGACTGCAGCAGACGTGTGGAGAAAGCTCGCGTCTCTCTATCAACAGAAGACGTTTGCCCACCGGATATCTCTCGAAAAGAAGTTGCGGATGCTTGCTATTGATGATAGTCCTTCCATGAAGGACCACATCAACAGATTACAGGATATGAGGGATGAGCTTGCATCCCTCGGTCGGACAATATCTTCTGAAGACATGGCTATGATTCTTTTGACTCAGCTGCCATCGCCTCGGTTTGATGTCTTCTACACCAGCCTTCTTACATCGAGGACCCGTGAGAAGCTTCTATGGGAGGAGCTATCCCCGCTTGTCTTGGAGCATGACGAGCGACTCAGAGAGGTCAGTGCTAGTGGATCCGACTCCACTAGAGCCTTTGTTGCAGGTTCGGGAGGACAGAAGAAGAAGAAGAAGTCAAAGGCTAAGAAGAAGGACAGTTCTTCAGGCTTTGACTCAGATTCAGAGAGACCGAAGTGCCCACACTGTGGGAAAGGGACACATCCCGAGGAGAAATGCTGGAAGAAGTACCCTCACCTTCGTCCGGGAGCGAAGGGTGGATCTACATCGGAGCCTTCTTTTACCTCTACACCAGCTGTTATCCATGAGTCAGTGTTCCTTCATATCCATGCTTTGGAGAAGGATCCTTCTTCCGTGGCTGCAGTGTCTTCTGCGCAGCCTTGGTTAGTGGACAGTGGTGCTTCGAGTCATACGACTCCCCGAGGTGATTTGTTACAGGATCTCCGTCCATCCGAGGGTTCAGTCACTATTGGTGACATTTTATCGGTGCCTATTAGTGGTGTTGGCACATTGCCTTTGTTTACCGAACGACCTTCGAGCTCCTTTTCATAGGCCCTACATGTTTCGGATTTGGGGCTTCCCCTCCTCTCAGTTTATGGCCTTACGAGGCTTGGCACACGAGTGATCTTCACCGAGCATGCCGTTGTTATTGAGGATTCTCTTACAGGAGCTGTCTTATCTACAGGTTGGCAGGAGAGCGGGCTTTACAGGCTCCATTCCCCTTCTTTGATGCAGGGTCCTCCGAGGCAGTCTATTGCTACACCCGTTCCCGCTTGTGCACCTTCTATTCCACAGGTTCCTTCCCATCCCCCACCTTCTCCTACGGTGGTTTCCTCGTACCCCCATCCCTTTCAGAGGGGGACGATCTCGGTGATGCGGCTGTGGATTCCCTGGCCCCTAGTGTTTTAGAGGGGGATTCCTAGGATCGTGAGGAGCTCCTTCAGCAGCAGTCTTCATCGACGGACTTCATCGACCTTGGCATTCCTCTTGCCACCCCAGGATCTGTTTCTCCCTTGGCCTTCAGTCACATCCAGGATCTGAGAGGGGGTGTTAGCAGTCATGTTTGTCATGCCTTGTCATCTCCTGCCTGTGAGCCTCAGTCTGAGTCAGACGAGGACATTAGGAGCTCTGACTTGTCTATCACTTGTTTTGACGGACGAGGTAGCTCATTCTAGAGCACTCAGATGTGCATTTTCCGGGGCAGTTTCTGCATTCATCAGCTTGCCTCACCTGCCGGACATTGTCCACCCTTTTCGGGATTTTCCTGAGCATTCCTGGCATTTTTACCAGCATTAAATGCTGGTCAGATCAGCATTAAATGCTGGTCGGACATATTTATGGCCTCAAATTTCAGGTCGGCCAGTTTGTGGGTTTTTTGGCTATTTATAGCCATTTCCCACTTGGCAGTCAGTTGTATTATCATCTTCCCTCCTTCCTTGGCAGGTGCACACTCCGACTCCGTCATCTTCCTCCGTCTTCGGTGCTGCCGTCATCATCAGCCTGATCTGGTGCCCTCACTGACGCTGTGGGGTGCGTGCAGGGACTGATCAGTCCATTTCAGTGTATTCAGCATTCATTTCAGTCAGTGCAGATTTCTCTTCCTTATTTTCTGCTTTCTCTCTCTCTCTCCCTCCGTGTTCGTATTTCCTCTTCCGTTGCGCACTCTCACAGCATCAACATAAAACCATCCTTGAGAAGATAATGCTCATGATGTTGTCCATTGACAAGCTGATTAAAGATCCTTGCAAAATCTTCATCATCAGCATACTGTTCCTTCATATCATCAAGCTCATGATGATAAGGAATTGACACAGCTGAAATTTGTGGCTTCCTTGACAAAGCATCAGCCACAACATTCTTTTTGCCTTCCACATGCACAATCTGAAAATGGAACATTGACAAAAAGTTTGCCCAACGCATATGCTTTTTTGACAGCTTAGTCTGAGTTAAGAAATAACGCAATGTCTGATGATCTGTCTGAACAACAAAATCTGCCCCGAGTAGGTAGTGTTTCCAACAAGAAAGCGCATGAATCACAGCCAACAATTCTTTCTCATAGACCTGCATAGTCTTCTCTGGCCCTCGCAAGATTCTGCTTTCATAAGCCACTACCCGGTCATCTTGTATTAGCATTGCACCAATGCTATTGCCACAGGCATCACATTGGACAACAAATGACTTCCTAAGATCTGGCAGAATGATCACTGGACTAGAAGTCATTTTTTCTTTAAGAAGATTAAAAGCTGAAATCTCTTTCTGTGTCCACTGGAAAGGGATTCCTTTCTTCTATAAAGCATGTAAAGGTGAAGCAATCTCTGCAAAATTGCGAATGAACCTCCTGTAATAAGAACACAAACCCAAGAAGCTTCTAACATCATGGACAGTTTTCAGATCTGGCCATGTTCTAATTGCTTCAACCTTAGCAGGATCCATTCGGACACCATCCTTTGATACTATGTGCCCCAAGAACTGGATTTCTTCCAAGAAGAACTCACTGTTCTTGCCATTGATAAGCAACCTATTACTGCAAAGCTCATCAAAGACTGCTTTCAAGTGTTCTCTATGCTCCTGTTCATTCTTTGAAAAGACAATCGTGTCATCAAAGAATGTACCAACAAACTGCCTGTATGGACGAAAAATCCTATCCATCATTTGATTAAACGTAGTAGGAGCATTAGTAAGTCCAAATGGCATTACCAAGAACTCATAGAGACCAAACGTGGTCCTAAATGCAGTCTTATGTACATCCTCTTGCTTAATCCTGATCTGGTGGTATCCACTCTTCAAATCTATCCTGCTGAAAATTGACGCTCCTTCCAAACGGTCAAGGATGTCGTCAATTCTTGGAATGGGGAACCTGTTCTTGATGGTACTCTTGTTCAACGCTCGATAATCTATGCACATGCGCCAAGAGCCATCCTTCTTCTGCACTAAGAGCACTGGTGAGAAAAAGGGAGATGAACTTGGCTGAATCAGCCCTTTTTCCAACAGCTTATTCACCTGGCTCAATATCTCTTTCTGTTGGGCTGCACTAACCCTATACGGAGGTCTATTTGGTGGGCTACTGCCTTTCACCAAATCTATTGTATGATCCTCAGACCTCTCTGGTGGCAACTGTGATGGTAATGAGTCAGAAAAACAATCACTGAACTGAGACAAGAAAACAGACCTGTCTCTATCTAACATAGATAAATTTGACTCATCATTATCCTTGACATCACGTGCAAAAATCAAGTACGCAGAAAGATGATTCTTTATTACAGATGTAATGGCAGAAGCCGATACAACAGGTACAGACTTTCCTTTAAGCTTCACATCAAGCACATGAGTCTTTCCCCTATGTTCCAAAGTCAGTGTCTTGTTAAAGGCATCCAACACACCATGCTTTCTGAATATCCATGGCATTCCCAACAAGACATCACAGCCTTCAAGTGGCATGATATAAAATTCTTCTGCATCAACATAAGACTGTACATGAAGACGCAGCTTTCCAAGAATGGGTGTCACAGACTCTGAGTGACCAGGACATGCCAACCCTGCCTTTGCTGTGTAGCCCATCTCATCTGCTCTGATGCCCAAAGTAGAAGCCAACTCTGGTGAGATAAAGTTTGCCTTAGCTCCAGGATCAAAGAAAATAAGTACATGTTGATCCCTAACTTTACCCCAAGCTCTGCAGAGCTCATTAGCATTCGAGTGTGGCTTGTCTCCTAGCATATCTGGCACCAAACCTGTTGAAGGTTTGGGCTTCTTTCCTTTCCTGTCCTCTTTATCATCATCAATTGATCTCTTATTCTTGTCCGGACAGTTAGACGCAATATGACCAGTCTGCTCACAGATAAAGCATTTCCTCTCAGCCATTAAAGCCTTTCTCTCTTCAAGAGACTTGCGCACAAAAGGTTTCTTCTGGTCCTTTGACTCCTGTCTAAAGAACATGGCTGGCTTTTTCTTGAACTGCCAAGGTTTACCTGTGCTTTGAGAAATCTGAGAAACCTGTTTACCAAATGGCTGCTTTGCTGAAAATTTTTCAGATTTGTCTTGTTTAATGCTGCCCCCAAAACCACTTGACTGTCCCAACAATAATGCATTTCATGTGGTAGCATTCTCAATTAACTGAGTCAAAGTGGTGACCTTTGTCTTTGTACAATAATTCCGAAGTTCCTTGGGCAGCCCATAGCAATATTTCTCTATCTGCTCGGTCAATCGCACAACCCTGTAAGAAGTGATTGGAAGCAAAGCCTCCCAAAACTTCTTGTTATAGTCTTCCAGATCCTTGCATTTAGATGCATCCAAATTGTGCCAAGTTGACATAACATCGATCTCAAATTCATTGGTCAACCAAGCAGAAGCAAATACTTGCTTAAAGTAAGTCCAAGTGGTAGGAGCCTGTCCTTGCATCAACAGTGTACTCCACCACTGATTAGCATTGTCCTTAAGAAAAGTGGCAGCTTTCCGGACCTTAGAAGGCTCTGTAAAGTTCCCTCCTGCAAATGCGGCATCAAACTGCTATAAGAAAGAGAGTGCCTTAGTCCTATCTTCAAACCCTCGAAAGATATCAAACTGTACGGTTGCACCCCCTTCCTTGTACGGCTTTGGCTTCTCATGAGCCATCAAGGGATCCATAGGATATGCCTGTAACATAGGAACACTAACAGGTGGCATAGGAGTTGCCGGACCACTGACTACAGGGCTTGTAGACACAATACTTGCTTACTGATTTTGATAACCAGCCATACCAAAAGTGTCCTGTGGCATGCCAAAACTACCCTGAATACTCTGAAATCCAGGCTGCATGCCTATATTACTATACATGGGGTTTGGCATAAAACCTTGTGTACCCCCAACCATTGTTCCTGGTACATAAATCTGGTTTCCAGGTGCATAACCAGCCATACTCTGAAATACAGATCCACCTCCAAAGTACCCAGGATGTACAGAGGTCGGTGGGAAAACTTGTGGTAAAGCCTGAAAACTGTTTCCCTGTCCATTTAGGCCAACATTTGGCTGCTGTAAAGTGGCGAGCTGAGCTGGCAATACCTGTGTAACTAGCATTTCCGCCACCTGTTCCTGGACAGTCGGAACCAATCTTGGAGTTTCCATTGACTCCGCAAGTTGCCTTGGTGTTTCCATTGAATCTGCAGCATGCTTACGCTTATCCTGGACCTCTACTGGATCCAAAATCTTTGCAGATGGCTGCAAAAATGCCAAAAACCTTGAATTCTGCATCACTTGAGTAAACATACTCACAGCAGCAACTAACTAAGTCTTGAAAGTGTCTTCATCCATAGAAGAAGCCGTAAGAATTTGTGGCTCAACCATAACAGGAGAAGTAACAAACTGTGGAGGTCTAGAAGACTCTTCCACCTCATGAACAACAGGGATCTCCTGTGATGCAGACGCTTCCTCTCTGGTGTCTTCCTTTCTATCAGCCATAATGCACAATTCTGTGTCTTACACCCAAACAAACCCTGGCTCACTCTTTAGGGAAAAAGTGATTCGATCCCGGCAATGGAACCATGAAACCAGCCTGTTCACTGGGAAGGGCGGTAGTGTACAACCAAAATATATAAATGCTTTCACCCAATTCACAGTCGCCCACTTTACCTGAACTTAAAGACACAGAATCAAAAAGACATATAGGAAGCTAGAATGCTCGTGTTGTGACATAGACACTCTGTTGGCCCCTAAGTTAGGCGCCCCTTGCGGTATTTCTTTATTTTTACAAAGAGAGAAAGTACAATGGGCTGTCTTTCACCTATTCTGGGTGAAATTTGGCAGCATAACAGTACAATTACTGACCCAAAACAAGTTGACCAGGAGGGGAAACTTTGCCCAAGACTGAATCTTCTGGTTGGAGTGCAGAATTGACCATTTCAGTCTGCTGTAATTACTGGTTCAGACCTGTTCTGAAACCTGTTTACAACTCATACTGTTCCCTGTACTGTTCAGCCCACTGTAATTACTGGTTCAGACCTGTTCTGACACCTGTTCTCAGCTCATTTTGTTCCCTGCACTGTCCTGCATCATCTGGGCCAAATGCCCCTTGATTCTGGCATCAATTGGGCTCTGAAATAGCCTCTGAACAGTCCAAAAACAGTACTGATTCAATGCTGTTTTAGACACTTGGTGAGATTACCACCCTCACCTGTCCTTGCTGGGACAGCATACAACTGCTCCTGTTCCTGGAGAAAGGAGGCTCTTGCCTCATGCAAAAACAACATATTCCACACAGCTGTACCTGAATCAGAAGAAAGGCCCTTGATTCTGCAGCATAACCATACTGTCAGGGAGAGAAAGAGAGAGAGTAGGAAGCAAGCTCAAGCCTCTGCGCATCATAGACAAGGTAGACTAGCTCTCAAGAGCTCTCCATCTGCACCAATCCATCTCCCTTTCACAAAATGAGTCCCCCATGCATTAAAACTCGTTTTTGTGCTGCCCTCTCTCTCTCTTTTGGGAATTTATACCCAAATTGTTACACATGGCATACATGTAACAATTTTCTTGTTTAAACCTTTCGGTCTAAAATTCTCCATCCTCGGTGCAGAATTTGACCTCGGCACAGACCAAAGGATTGATCCTCGTGCAAAAACGAAGATAATGACACGAACAAATTCTGAGGTCCAAAAATAGTAACTCCCTAAATTTTAGGAGTTGCTTCCATTGCATCCCACTAGTCTTCTGACCATCTTTGCAGACTATGGCCACATCCAAATTTGTAATGTAGCTCACCTGAAAGTGAATTTCCACTGATGACCCCACATGACTAATCTCTTGCAGATTTGTCCATCTTCACTTTGAACTAGTCTCTTCTAAGCTAGTTCTTCAACACACTTGTCCATATACACTTTCACAAGTCTCTTCCAGGCTTGTCAATCTACAGTGCCATTAGTCTCTTCCAGACTTGTACTGGACCTTAACTGTCCAGTCTTGACTCACTAGACATTCCTGTCCGTTTCACATATTGGCCACGCAACTCAAGCGTTTAGATTTCAAGAGGGATCCTTTCAAAAAGAAAAACCAAATAAAGTAGTAATAAAGAAATCAACAAAAAGGTACTAGTTGTCACAGTCTTGTGACAATTAGCCCTTGAAATGGTATTAATTAATTAATTAATGCTTAGTTCCTAATGTCACCATTGATATTAACGACTAATAAAATGATCTAGGCCAAAACTTGTAACTAGATATCGCTTGGTACCAGTCAAAGTAAACCTTGTTACAACTTTTGCCTTTGATACCCATTGACATCTTGGAGTCCTTGGCGTGGCATTGTGAAATAATTAACTTGCATATCACATGTGCATCTCACATTTGCATATTTGATTAACACTGAATCAAATGCTAAGCAAAGCATCAAACTTTCATGTCCCTAGTGATAGCTATCACTCCTTTGAATGGTGGCATGATTGTTGTGAGGAGGTCATTGAGCCCTTTTGTATAGTCTTATCAAGCCTTCTCCTCCCTCCTCTTTGCATGTTTCACACAAAGCCCAGTCTATTAACTTTAAATGCCTAACATGGTACCCCCTATCTAGGTGCATGTTCTCCCTTCTTTACCCAAAGAGGATAGGCTTGGGATACCATCAAATCCTTTGAATTCATGGACCCTTGGTACTTGATTGGAAGTTAGAAACTTTGCTCTAGTGCCAGAATCTCAACTGAGTATTACAAGAAGAATGCCTCCATCTAGTGAGATGAGGTCGAGTAGTGATGATGCCTCTCAACTTTGAAATTCACAAAGTGAAGGGGAAAATGCAGTGGCTCTTAGCTTCTCCTCTATAAAAAGGGTCTTTAGATGTTTGCCCATCGTATTTGAGACCACCACTCTCTTGGTGCTCTGCTATATTGTTTGTCTATTCCTCTCATAGATCGGGCGACAAGTCAAAGAACCTAGCAAGGCTGTATAGTATTGTGTAGCCATATGTCTTGCTTGTAGAGGGCCTTGTGCAATGGATTGATCAACTCTCCTCAATCTTCATACACCTTGTCTAGATTGTTTTGGCCTTGTGGTACAAGAAAAGTATTTGCTAACTTTGTCCCTAGATTAAATCCCAAAAGGAAGTGCTTATATGAAACTTGTACTTTGATTTGGCTTCCTTCATGGCATCAATCTCCACTCTAGTAATATGTATGCTCTTTGCACCCATTTGCATATGGGCATCTCTGATCCTCCCTTTGTAGTGTAGCCAATGATGGTCTAGGAGTCCTATTGTTCTCTATAAGACCTGTCCCCTCGTGGCCTCCTTTCAGAAAGAACTGATTGCCTATGGACTCTTATCCAAGTGTCTAGCTTTCCATCCAATGGAGAATGATCTAGAGTTCCAAACTTGTAGGTTGTGAGACCGACTCTCTAAGATCGTCATTAGAAAACATATGCTTTGGGATGTTGGCACTTGAGCTGGCTTCTCAGACTCGCTAAAAAGGAACCAGCTAAATTAATGAGTGAACTGAGAGGGTTGTGCTGGGTATGAGACTTACTAGACGGCCCATGTCATAGGCCAATCGCCCATATAAAACCAATTAATCTTGGAAAAAGATCCTAGCTCCTCTTGCTATGTCTCTCTTAGAGAACTAAAGCAAGCCTATGGACCTACCAAACTATGGTGTGAAGAAAGCTTCTCCCAAGTAGCTTGCTCTCCTCCTCCAATGGTCTCTCTGTATCTACCTTTGCTCTTCTCCAAGGCTTTCACCATGTTAAACCTAAGATTCAATGATCAATGTGTGGTAAGGATTGATTGATGGTAGTCCAAAATTGCCTCTTGTCTCGCTTGTGAAGAAATACCCTAACATAGAAACACAAATAATATCGTACGACAAAGCGCAGACTGATAGAAGATAGTTAGAGTTAGGGTAACTTATAGACAATGAACACAGAGAATGAATAAAGTGATATGACTACTGAATATACAATTCTCAAACAGCAAACACACTATGAAGTGAATGAAGATTGAACCTCAGACTCCTGCATCTCAAGGATCAGGGTAGGGGTAATGAACAGGAGAGTGCGTCGTACTCTGAACGGATCCCAAATCACAGCAAGGCGGCCTCTGAGTGTCGAACAACAGTAAACACAGCCTGTGTGTGGCTGGACATATTATAGACGACAGTCTGGAGAGAGAGTGTGTTGTAAATGCAAGCTGAGGTGAGAGAAAATCTGCAAATGCAGCAGGGAGGAGAGAGGAAACAACAAACGCAAGCTGCAGGAGAGAGAAAACAGTAGTGACAAGTTGAGGAGATGATGGCGACATTTGGAGGAGAGAAAATATGCAGGGTGACAACTGGGCCGTGCAAATGCAGTTGTATGCTGACGTGGCAGACTGTACAATAGCTAGATGACGGACAGTTGTAGTGGCTTGGCTGGAAACAACAACAAACTGATGAGACGGAGGGCTGGAAACAGGCGCCGGACGAGTGAAGACTGCAATGGATAGCTTGAATTGTGATGTTCTCCGCGAACGGGGTGTGGACAGCAAGCCAAAAACACTTGAAACCTGTAAAAAAGGGATTAAGGTTGAATGGAGGGCAACATATCTATTTATAAAAAGTTTCAGCTCTCCCAAGTGGGTTTTCGCTTATGGGATACAAACACTCTCTAGGGACGCATTTCTTTGAAATAAACAAGGTTTCCTTCTTAATTAAGCGTTTTTTGGGGCTGTTTAAGTGAAGCTAATGCATTTTAAGCTCAACACTCCCTCTTAGGCCAACAACGATGTCACAAGAAGTAGGTGAGTAAAGCCTCTATTTTCTTTATTTTTTATCCCAAGGCATCTCACCCCAAAGCAGCCAGAGCATCGGACAAAGGGTGTGTATCGGTTGCCTAGCGGCCTACCAAGGTGGAGGTGATGGTTATCTTACCAAGGGAGCCCAAGTGATCACCCCAGAGAGGCCAAGGCATTGGACAAAGGGTGCACGTCGGCTGTCCAGTAGCCTACCAAGTCTTGCAAAGGCGGATGGAATAAGCTATAGACTTTTTGTTTTTGTTTTTTCTGACGGCTTTGTAATTTTGATAGAGTTAACATTGAGCGAGGGTTTCAAATCAGTTTTTGTCTTATCGAGTATTCGTACTCCACAGGGGAGAGTGATAAGGGATGGTCAAAACCAAGACCTTTACAAAACAAGCATACTATCCCTATCATTATTGTGTGTTGATGAAGAAGGAAAATAGCTAAGGCGTGGGTGGTACAAATATAGTAAAGATGTGAAGCAAGCAAGACAAGCAAAGCATGCAAGCAAGCTAGGGAGAACTGCTATGTACTATGCCACGAATATGGTGGATCCAGAGTCGACCACTCCGAAAGACCGAAAAGGGATAAATGCGTACAGATACATGTTTACATGAACAAAATGCCAATGTATGGGGTAATGCAAAGGGAGATGCAAGGTGTCATGCTCACGCAAAATGCAATGTAATGGTGCCACTTGGATAGTGCCCTCGTAGGGGAATTGTTCACTTACCCAAGTGGCCTTTTCCAATCATGTTATCGTGACAGTGCGGACGAAGTTACAAATATCTATAAGTAGGGAATTGTTCACTTACCCAAGTGGCCTTTTCCAATCATATTATCGTGGCAGTGCGGATGAAGTTACAAATATCTATAGGTACAATATAAAAGAATAAATTAATGAATGAATATCTAAAAACTGTAAGTATCATCACTGTTACTATCAAGAGAAGTAGCCGTTTCCTCTCAAACTGGAAGGGAAAGCAAGAAGGAAGCACCCTTTCCCCGTCAATCTGAAGAAGTAGGGGAGGATATACCCAAGCTGATCCTGGGTAGAAGGTACTGAAGAACTGACCTGTAAACCGCTTTGGCCAAAATGTTTGCAAAATTGTCAGATGAAGACAGAAACTATAGGCGGATAGTGCTTAGCTCAACTTGCTCTTTGGAAAAGTGGAAGTGGGCTTCGATATGTCGTGCCTGTGGTGTGATGATTTGATTGCCCACAAGGGCAATGGCACTTTGGTTGTTGCAATAGACAATGGTGGGAGAGTCACAAGGGAAGTAAAGCGCCGCCAGTAAGCTCCTCAAATAGATGGCCTCGGTGGTGCCATCAAGAGAGCCCTATACTTAGCCTCGGCTGCGGAAGTTGCCACCGTCTCTTGCTTATAGCTAGAGTAAGAAATGGGAGCCATGCCCAAGGTGAAGAGATAACCACTATGGGAATGTTGGGCGTTAGGATCTCTCGCCCAATCAGAATCAGTGCACCCTTGCAAACATAAACCAAAACCATAAGTGAGGCCATAAGCATAAGTACATCATAAATAACACAACACACGAAGACATACAATCCAATGTGTCTTCTTAGGTGCTGTGAAAAACTGACTGAGAATGCTGACTGAGTAAGCTAAGTTTGGCCTAGTATAAATTAACCAAAGAAGTTTTCCTATAACAAACCTATAGGTATGCGCATCGAAGGGCTGACCTAGGGTATCCTTTGACAAGTGGATAATAGGATCGAGAGGCGTGGTCACTGGTTGTGTTTGATCCGTGGTGAATTGTTCCACGAGCTGAAGTACGTACTTTTGCTGTGATATAAAAATAGAATCCCCTGATTGAACTATCTCCATCCTAAAGAAGTAGACAACAAACTGAGGTCTTTCATTTGAAATGTAGCACTAAGCTTTGCCTTGATTTCCGCTATGGCAGTAGAATTTGAGCCTATGATGAGTAAGTCATCAACATACAGTAGGATGTAGTTGACCCCCTTTGCAGTAGATTGAACATATAAGTTCAGGTCATAAGGGTTAGAATCGTATCCGTGAGTTTGTAAGAACTTGTCCATTCTATGGAACCAAGACCATAGTGCTTGCTTTAGCCCATAAAGAGCTTTCTGCAAGCGGAATACCTTATCCTTCAGGTTCCCAAAAGGAAATCCTAGTTGTTACTTTACATAGACTTCATCCTCTAGATAACCATTTAGGAAGGCGCTCTTGACATCCATCTGATGTATTAGCCAACCTTGGTTAGTGGCTAGTGCGAGTAATAACCGAAAAGATGTCAACGGTGCAGTAGATGCGAAGGTATCTTCATAATCAATACCATGCTTCTGTCAAAACTCTTGCATGATAAGCAAGCCTTGTACTTGTCTAAAGTCTCATTAGCCTGTAGCTTGGTCCTAAAAATCCACTTCGTCTCGATGGCTTTCTTGTGGCTCGGAAGGTCCACCAATGTCCAAGTCTCATTTCGGTCAATACTCTCTAGCTCCTTTTCCATGGCCTCTTGCCATTGAGGTGTCAGAGTGTAGCGATGCGGAAGCGTGGGACCAAGGCTGAGAGAGAGAGTGAACACAGAGAGGAGAGAGAGAGAGAGACAGTGGAAGATGAAGATCTGCAGTATAAGGTGTGCTGTATACAAAGATATGCAGATATATACACGGGCGCAGTGCGCAGGACTGCGTGTCTCCACCTCGACGATGCAACCTACTGTTCACCTCGAAGTACGCTGCAGTCTCCACAAATCTCCAGCCTGAAATCTGCAAACAGAAGTGTGGAAGAATGTGCAGAATGTCGGCTATAAATAGCCAGAAATAATGCGATCAAAAAAGGCAGGTCGGCTGACTGGTACAGTCCGACTGTACTACCATGTGGCTGGCCGACTGGTACAGTCCGACCAGACTGCCACGTGGCTGCCTGGACAGCTCTGAGAGGGGGTGTTAGCGATCAGTCCCTGGCCGTGCAGGCAGCCACGTGGCAGTACAGTCGGACTGTACCAGTCGGCTGCATTTAATGCAGCCGACCTGCCTTTTTTGATCGCATTCTTTTCGGCTATTTATAGCCGACATTCTGCACATTCTTCCACACTTCTGTTTGCAGATTTCAGGCTGGAGATTTGTGCAGACTGCAGCGCACTTCGAGGTGAACATCAGGTTGCATCGTCGAGGTGGAGACACGCAGTCCCGTGCACTGCGCCCGTGTATATATCTGCATATCTTTGTATACAGTACACCTTATACTGCAGATCTTCATCTTCCACTGTCTCTTTCTCTCTCTCTCTTCTCTCTGTGTTCACTCTCTCTCTCAGCCTTGGTCCCACACTTCCACAAATCCTCCGTCTTGCAATACTCCACAGCTATGGTCTCATCCAAAAGCTTCTCCCTGATGAAGTGGTACTCGATCTCTATGTGCTTCGTCCGGTCATGGAAAACAGGATTCCGTGCCAAGGCAATGCAACTCTCATTGTCACATCACAGAAAAGTAGGACGAGTCTGGGGGCATCCAAGCTCCTCCAACAATCTCCAAAGCCACACAGCCTCACATGTGGTGGAAGACGCGGCCCGATACTCCGCCTCAGTAGACGAAAGGGCTACCCTGGGCTACTTCTTGCTACTCCATGAGATAACACCTGCACCCAAGGTAAAACAGTGTTCCAAGCTCCTCCAACAATCTCCAAAGCCACACAGCCTCACATGTGGTGGAAGACGCGGTCCGATACTCCGCCTCAGTAGACGAAAGGGCTACCCTGGGCTACTTCTTGCTACTCCATGAGATAACACCTGCACCCAAGGTAAAACAATAGCCTGTAGTAGACCGCCTGTGGTTCACATCACCAGCCCAATCCGAGTTGCTGCAACCTGCAAGTACAAGATCTGAACCACCTGTGCCTGTTGGATAATGAATCCCTAAGTCAGAGGTCCCCCTCAAATACCGAAGTATCCGTTGAGCAGCCTGCCAATGCACCGTCTGAGGTTCACTCATGAACCCCGCCAAGAGATCAACAACAAAACAAAGATCAATACGAGTATTGAGGAGCCAAATCAATGATCCAATCAACAGATGGTAGCGGGAAGCATCCGCCAAGGGAGAATCTGAATGTGAAGTGGCCTTCCAGTTTGGATCCATAGGAGTAGAAATGGTCAGAGAATCCTCCATCGCAAAAGAAACCAAGAGCTCTTGTCCATATCTTTGCTGAGAGATGAAAATCCCCCTCTAAGATTGATAAATCTCATGGCCCAAGAAAAAGTGGAGTAGACCCAAGTCCGTCATCTCGAACGCCTGACGTAAAGCTGCCTTCGTCTCTTTGACCTTCTGTGCATGATCACCTGTGACAATCAAATCATCAATATACAACACAAAAAGCACACAACCAGCCTCAGAAGTGTGTACATAAAGCTGCGGATCGGCCTTGGAACGCCGATATCCCAACTGTGACTGAAGAAACGAGTCAATCTTCTTGTTCCATGCACGCGGAGCCTGCTTGAGGCCATACAAGGCCTTCTTTAACCTATAGACCTGCCCATCTGAAGATCCAAAGCCAAGAGGCTGCTCTACATAGATCTCCTCCTTCAATTCACCATTGAGGAAGGCTGATTTCACATCCAACTGGTAGACAGGCCATCTCCTATGGCTAGCCAAGGCAAGAACAGCTCGAGTAGTCACCATACGAGCAGTGGGGGAAAAAGTGTCATGACAATCAATCCGTGGGCTTGTCCAAAGAACCATCACTAAGGTACTTGGTCCTGAAGACCCATTTGACGCCAATCACCTTCTTATGAGAGGGGCGAGGCACGAGATACCAAGTGCCATTACTCTCAATAGCCTCCAACTCGGCTTCCATAG
Organism: Lygodium microphyllum; assembly: GCF_053477565.2. NCBI lineage: Eukaryota > Viridiplantae > Streptophyta > Polypodiopsida > Schizaeales > Lygodiaceae > Lygodium > Lygodium microphyllum. Next base: position 1,619,296 of record NC_141140.1, read on the forward strand.
CTTTCTTCCATGGTGCGGAATGTAAAGCGTCCTTCACGGAGGTGGGATCTCGATCCTACATAACACGAGTCATCAAACAATAGTTAGAGCAAACAAGCTCCGTAGAATGTGCCTGGTGCCTCCGTGACCACCGCGGACCATCCTGCGGTCCCCACTCCTCAGGAAGCCCCTCGATCCCTGAATCTTGAAGTGTGTCACGGGCCCAACGAGGAGGAGGCCGGACCTCTCCTCGTCGCTCTCCATTAGTTGAAGACTCTGGGATATCCACCGGTGGTAACTCCTCGGGGGTGACCGGTGGAACATTAGACTCTGTATCGGAAATAGAATCGGAATCAAAAGGCGCTGGCTCCAAAGGAACTGTCTCAGGAGCCCAACTCTCCCCTGGATCTCCAAGGACGGGATGCTCCTCACCCATTGCTATGGCCGGAACCTCCACAAACCGCACATCTCGATTGGTGTACACATCCTGCTTGACGGGATCATATAAACGATAGCGTTGGGACTGAGAGTTGTAGCCAACAAACACCTGTCTACTGGAAGTCGCGTCAAATTTATCACGATGACTCTTGGCAATGTGAACATAGGCATCACACCCAAAAACCCTAAAATAAGGAACATCGGGCTTAGTCCCAAAATAAGCCTCAAAAGGTGTTATCCCATCAATGGCCCAAGTGGGGGATCGGTTAAGGATGTGAACTGCAGTAGCCACAGCCTCGGCCCACAGAAACTGAGGTGTCTGTCTCGGTGCTCCATCATGGTGCGTGCCATCTCGATCACACTTCGGTTCTTCCGTTCAAGAATGCCATTTTCTTGAGGAGTGTTGGTGTTAGCAAACTCCTGGTGAATGCCTTTATCTGCACAAGAACGAGCAAACTCATTAGAAACAAATTCATCACCCTTATCGGAGTGCAAGGTCTTCAGGTTAAAGAAGGCCTTGTATGGCCTCAAGCAGGCTCCGCGTGCATGGAACGAGAAGATTCACTCGTTCCTTCAGTTACAGTTGGGATATCGACGTTCCAAGGCCGATCCGCAGCTTTATGTACACACTTCCGAGGCTGGTTGTGTGCTTTTTGTGTTGTATGTTGATGATTTGAATGTCACAGGTGATCATGCACAGAAGGTCAAAGAGACGAAGGCAGCTTTACGTCAACCGTTCGGGATGACGGACTTGGGTCTACTCCACTTCTTCTTGGGCCATGAGATTTATCAGTCTCAGAGGGGGATTTTCATCTCTCAGCAGAGATATGTACAGGAGCTCTTGGTTTCTTTTGCGATGGAGGATTCTCGGACCATTTCTACTCCTATGGATCCGAACTGGAAGGCCACTTCACATTCAGATTCTCCCTTGGCGGATGCTTCCCGCTACCGTCTATTGATTGGATCATTGATTTGGCTCCTGAACACTCGTGCTGATCTTTGTTTTGCTGTTGGTCTCTTGGCGGGGTTCATGAGTGAACCTCAGACAGTGCATTGGCAGGCTGCTCAGCGGATACTTAGGTATTTGAGAGGGACTTCTGACTTAGGGATTCATTATCCAGCAGGCACAGGTGGTTCAGGTCTTGTACTTGCAGGTTGGAGCGACTCGGATTGGGCTGGTGATGTGGACCACAGACGGTCTACTACAGGCTACTGTTTTACCTTGGGTGTAGGTGTTATCTCATGGAGTAGCAAGAAGCAGCCCACGGTAGCCCTTTTGTCTAGTGAGGCGGAGTATCGGGCCACGTCTTCCACCACATGTGAGGCTGTGTGGCTTCGGAGATTGGTGGAGGAGCTTGGCTGCCCCTAGACTTGTCCTACTTTGCTGCAATGCGACAATGAGAGTTGCATTGCCTTGGCACGGAATCCTGTTTTCCATGCCCGAACGAAGCACATAGAGATCCAGTACCACTTCATCAGGGAGAAGCTTCTGGATGAGACCATAGCTGTGGAGTATTGCAAGACGGAGGACAATCTTGCAGATTTGTTTACGAAGCCGCTTCCCTCGGCTCTACTTTGGAGACATGTCAGATCCCTCAGGCTTCTGCCCCGTCCAGGCTCTGAGACGGGGTGTTAGCGATTAGTCCCTGGCCGAGCAGGCGCCACGTGGCAGTCTGGTCGGACAGTACCAGTCGGCCAGCCACGTGGCAGTCCGACCTGTACTTTACCAGTCTCGACCTGCCATTTCTGATCGCATTATTTTTGGCTCTTTATAGCCGGCAGTCAGCACATTCTTCCACACTTCTGTTTGCAGATTACAGGCTGGAGATTCGTGCAGACTGCAGCGTACTTCGAGGTGAACAGTAGGTTGCATCGTCGAGGTGGAGACACGCAGTCCCGCGCACTGCGCCCGTGTATATACCTGCATATCTTTGTATACAGCACACTTTATACAGCAGATCTTTATCTTCCACTGTCTCTTTCTCTCTCTCTTCTCTCTGCGTTCACTCTCTCTCTCAGTCTTGGTCCCACGCTTCCGCATCGCTGCACTCTGACATGTTAATGATCAGTCCCTGGCCGTGCAGGCAGCCACGTGGCAGTCTGGTCGGACTGTACCAGTTGGCTAGCCACGTGGCAGTACAGTCGGACTGTACCAGTCGGCTGCATTTAATGCAGCCGACCTGCCTTTTTTGATCGCATTCTTTTCAGCTATTTATAGCCGACATTCTGCACATTATTCCACACTTCAGTTTGCAGATTTCAGGCTGGAGATTTTTGCAGACTGCAGTGTACTTCAAGGTGAACAGCAGGTTGCATCGTCGAGGTGGAGACACGCAGTCCCACGCACTGCGCCCGTGTATATATCTGCATATCATTGTATACAGCACACCTTATACTGCAGGTCTTCATCTTCCACTGTCTCTTTCTCTCTCTCTCTTCTCTCTGTGTTCACTCTCTCTCTCAGCCTTGGTCCCACGCTTCCGCATCGCTGCACTGAAGGAGGACACCAAGTCAAAGAAAGACAAGGAAAAAGGATCCACATGCCATGTTTGTGGTAAGACCAGCCATTGGAAGAAGGATTGCCTCGACAAAGACAAGAAGAACTCGAAGGATTCTGGAGTGGTGGCTGCACCCTCATTAGGTGCGTTTATTCATCTAGCAGTCATTGAGGACTCTTCACCGCATGCTTCTGATGCTGCGTTGTCAGCCTCCCAGGCTCGTGAGTGGATCGCAGACAGTGGTGCCTCCCGGCACATGACTCCTTCATCAGTGGTGTTACCCAGTTGCGACCTTCGTGTGGGCAGATTCTTATCGGAGATAGCTCTTCCGTGTCTATTGCAGGACGGGGTGAGATGCAGCTTATTCGAGATGGACGTGGTGGTACTTATACCTCAGAGGTCTTCCATGTGCCAAGTTTAGGGTATCATCTACTTTCGGTTCATAAGATTTGTTCACTTGGACTTTTGGTGGAGTTTGACAGTGCTTCGGTGCGAGTCCTTGATCGTGGGTCAAGGAAGGTTCTCTCATCAGGATATGAGGAGAACAGCATCTACAAATTGACGTCTGCTACTGCTCTCCCTACTCTTCTTCTTACCACTCAGACACAGTCAGAGCTATGGCATGCTCTGTTTGGCCACCTTAACTATGATTATCTTCAGAGGGCGTCACGTGGACAGCTTGTTCGAGGGTTGCCGGACATAGTGGTGAGCGAGCAGCCATGCGTCTCCTGCATTCGTGGGAAGCAGCATAGGGATGCGATTCCCAACAAAGCTTCGCGGCGGTCTACTTTCCCGATGGAGCTTGTATCTACGGATCTTTGTGGCCCTATGAGAAATGAGTCCTTGAAAGGGAGCTCGTACTTCATGCAAGAAGAAGTGGAGTAGACCCAAGTGCGTCATCTCGAACGCCTGATGTAAAGTCGCCTTCGTCTCTTTGACCTTCTATGCATGATCACTTGTGACAATCAAATCATCAACATACAACACGAAAAGCACACAACCAGCCTCAGAAGTGTGTATATAAAGCTGCGGATCGGCCTTGGAACGCCGATATCCCAACTGTGACTGAAGGAACGAGTCAATCTTCTCGTTCCATGCACGCGGAGCCTGCTCGAGGCCATACAAGGCCTTCTTTAACCTGTAGACCTGCCCATCTGAAGATCCAAAGCCAGGAGGCTGCTCTACATAGATCTCCTCCTTCAAATCACCATTGAGGAAGGCCGACTTCACATCCAACTGGTAGACTGGCCATCTCCTATGGCCAGCCAAGTTAAGAACAACTCGAATAGTCACCATACGAGCAGTGGTGGCAAAAGTGTAATGACAATCAATCCCTTGGCGCTGTGCAAAACCTTTAGCAACAAGGCGAGCCTTGTGCTTGTCCAAAGAACCATTGCTAAGGTACTTGGTCTTGAAGACCCATTTGACGCCAATCACCTTCTTATGAGAGGAGCGAGGCACGAGATACCAAGTGCCATTCCTCTCAATAGCCTCCAACTCAGCTTCCATAGCTTTCTTCCATGGTGCGGACTGTAAAGTCTCCTTCACGGAGGTGGGCTCTTGATGCTGCATAACACGGGTCATCCAACAATAGTTAGAGCAAACAAGCTTCGTAGAATGTGCTTGGTGCCTCCGTGACCGCCGCGAACCATCCCGCGGTCCCCACTCTTCAGGGACCCCCTCGATCCCCGAATCTCGGAGTGTGTTACGGGCCCAACGAGGAGGAGGCCGGACCTCTCTCCATCAGTTGAAGACTCTGGGATATCCATCGGTGGTAACTCCTCGGGGGTGACCGGTGGAACAGTAGACTTTGTATCGGAAACACAATCGGAATCAAAAGGCGCTGGCTCCAAAGGAACTGTCTCAGGAGCCCAACTCTCCCCTGGATCTCGAAGAACGGGATGCTCCTCACCCGTTGCTATGGCCGGAACCTCCACGAACCGTACATTTCGACTGGTGTACACATCCCGCGTGACAGGATCATACAAACGATAGCCTTGGGACTGAGAGCTGTAGCAAACAAACACCTGTCTACTGGAAGCCGCGTAAAATTTATCACGATGAGTCTTGGGAATGTGAACATAGGCATCACACCCAAAAACCCTAAAGTAAGAAACATCGGGCTTAGTTCCAAAATAAGCCTCAAAAGGTGTCATTTCATCAATGGACGAAGTGGGGGATCGGTTAAGGATGTGAACTGCAGTAGCCACAGCCTCGGCCCATAGAAACTGAGGTGTTTGTCGGCGCTCCATCATGGTGCGTGCCATCTCAATCACACTTCGGTTCTTCCGTTCAAGAATGCCATTTTCTTAAGGAGTGTTGGTGTTAGCAAACTCTTGGTGAATACCTTTATCTGGAGAAAAACGAGCAAACTCATGAGAAACAAATTCACCACCCTTGTCGGAGCGCAAGGTCTTCAATCGTCGGCCCGATCGGTTCTCCTCAAAGAGAAGCCAATCCTTGAAGTGGGAGAAAGCCTCCGACTTCAACGCCAAGAAGTAGGCCCATGTCATCCGGCTGTAGTCATCTACGATCAATATGAAGTATGAGCTGCCTTTCAAGGACTCGTTTCTCATAAGGCCACAAAGATCCGTAGATACAAGCTACATCGAGGAAGTAGATCACCGCGACGCTTTGTTGGGAATCGCATCCCTATGCTGCTTCCCACGAATGCAGGAGACACATGGCTGCTGGCTCACCACTATGTCCGGCAACCCTCGAACAAGCTGTCCACGTGACGCCCTCTGAAGATAATCATAGTTAAGGTGACCAAACCGAGCATGCCATAGCTCTGACTCTGTCTGAGTGGTAAGAAGAAGAGTAGGGAGAGCGGTATCAGACGTCAATTTGTAGATGCCGTTCGCCTCATATCCTGATGAGAGAACCTTTCTTGACCCACGATCAAGGACTCGCACCGAATCACTGTCAAACTCTACCAAAAGTCCAAGTGAACAAATCTTATGAACCGAAAGTAGATGATACCCTAAACTTGGCACATGCAAGACCTCTGAGGTATGAGTACCACCACGTCCATCTGGAATAAGCTGCATCTCACCCCGTCCTGCAATAGACACCGAAGAGCTATCTCCGATGAGAATCTGCCCACGCGAAGGTCGCAACTGGGCAACACCAACTGATGAAGGAGTCATGTGCCGGGAGGCACCACTGTCTATGATCCACCGGTGAGCCTGGGAGGCTGACATTGCAGCATCAGAAGCATGCGGTGAAGAGTCCTCAATGACTGCTAGATGAAGAAATGCAGCTGATGAGGGTGCAGCCACCACTCCAAAATCCTTTGAGTCCTTCTTGTCTTTGTCGGGGCAATCCTTCTTCCAATGGTCGGTGTTACCACAAATATGGCATGTGGATTCTTTTTCCTTGTCTTTCTTTGACTTGGTGTCCTCCTTCTTCTTTTGGTCCTTCCCCTTCTTTTGAGAGGCTTGACTTGTCAATGCTTTCGACTTGGAAGCATGCTGTTCCTTCAGTTGTTTCTCTTGGTCCAAGACCATAGGAACCAGCTCTTCCCACCGAAGAGTAGACTCACGCCCCGAAGCAATAAGGGCGGAGTAGAAAGCACGGAGTCGTGGCAGCAACTGGGACAAGAGTGTGATCGCCATGTCTTCGGAGGAAATCGGCTTCTCCGCATTCTGAACCTTTATCTGAAGTTGTCTAAGCTTGTTGATGTGCTCCCGCAACGAAGAAGACTTGTTCACGGACAAGGTTCGCATCTGCACCTCCAATGAAACCCACTTCATAAGGGTCATCCAGTTATACATCTGGTCAAGCTCCAGCCATATCTCCCGAGCCACCGTCAAGTGCTTGATGTGGGCTATCACGGCTGTAGTACAAGACAGAAAAAGAAAAGAACGAATCCAGGCATTCAATTTGTCCCAGTGAGATTGTGCCTTGGCCAACTCGGCACGAGCATCGGAAGAGAGTTTGGACTAATCTCTCACTGAGGGCCGGTCGATCTCCTCCTGTACAAGCTCTGCCAAATCGTAAGACTCAAGGATGGCCAACATCATCACGCGCCAGATGCGGTAATTGTTGCCATGGAGCTTTTGATCTGAGGGAAGAGCCGGTAAGACAGGCACCTTCCGATCCATGATCGTTTGGAACTCCAAGTCAATCTCTGTAGACATCTTCACCTGTAATGCCTTCACAAACGCAAAAGCAGCCCCCTCTGACTGTGAAAACGCAGCCTGCTAGGGCTCTTTCTTCCGCGTCGCGAACCTTCTTTACCTGCCGGAGGCGATGAAAAAGTAAAACCTGCACTTGAAAACTGAACACACAGCCTTCCTCCTCTTCAAACAGCAGCAAACAGCAGTAAATTTACCAACTGGACTCCTTTCCCGTGCGCCCACGCTTGCTTCAGCCTTGTTCCGATGTGCAGCCCTCCCGCTTGTCCTCGAACGCTGGAAACGCAGCCTTGTGTTGCGATGGAATCTCCTCTTCAGGTAGGTTCTTCTCTCAGTTAGCCCTTCTTCACTACCTCGATACCATGTCAGAGTGCAGCGATGCGGAAGCGTGGGACCAAGGCTGAGAGAGAGAGTGAACACAGAGAGAGAAAGAGACAGCGGAAGATGAAGATCTGCAGTATAAGGTGTGTTGTATACAAAGATATGTAGATATATACACGGGCGCAGTGCGCAGGACTGCGTGTCTCCACCTCAAGGATGCAACCTGCTGTTCACCTCGAAGTACGCTGCAATCTGCACAAATCTCCAGCCTGAAATCTGCAAACAGAAGTGTGGAAGAATGTGCAGAATGTCGGCTATAAATAGCCAGAAATAATGCGATGAAAAAAGGCAGGTCGGCTGCATTAAATGCATCCGACTGGTACAGTCCGACTGTACTGCCACGTGGCCGGCTGACTGGTACAGTCCGACCAGGCTGCCATGTGGCTGCCTGCACGGCCAGGGACTGATCGCTAACATGAGGGTGCCAAAGAGTCTCTTGCCATGTAGCCGGCTCAAAATGCGTTATGTAATCAGTTGTAAACAGCGACTCAAATGATGCTTGAGGTGCATGTCGAGTAGATCTTCTAGGTCCCTTCGGAGTGGAATCGGATGATAAGATCCTCAGATCCCACATGGTCTATTGATACTAGCGAGGTAACGGGTCTCGCAGAGGGGGACTTGGGAGCTGAAGAATCCATAGGTAGGACATGAGTGGATAGTAGACTAGGTTCAATAGGCACGATCTCCAATGATGTGGAAGGACAAATCGGATTGGACTCCGGTGCAGAGGATTGCACGATATTCCTATTGTCAAAGATGACGTGTCTCCTAGCGATCACCTTGTTCGTTCGAGAATTGAACAAACGGTAGGCTTTCGCTTCGGAGGAATATCCGACAAAGATAAGGAGATCCGCTCGGGGAGTGAGCTTTCTGATTTTATCATTAGGTGTGTGTGTGTATGCACAACACTTGAAGACTTTGAAGTGGGATATGACAGGCCAAGAGCTAAAAAATGCCTCGTACGGGGACTTGTAAGGAAGAGTGGTAGTTGGGGCACTAGTTGAGGATGTACATCGCAGTGTTAGCAACTTCAATCCAAAGGTGCTCAAGGAGCTCTGTTGTGAACAACATAGAGCATGCCATTTCCATGACTATCCGGATCTTGTGCTTTACGACTCCATTCTGAGAGGGGGAGTTGGTAGAGGTGAGTTGCAAGAGATGCCATATTGCTATAGAAACTCAGAAAATTCATGGGAGATGAACTTACCACCGCTATCACTTCTCATGTAACCAATACGACAACCTGTTTGGTTATGAATCAGCAACACCCAAGCAGAGAAATATGTGAAAGCATCGGACTTATGTTTCAGGAAGTACATGCACATGTATCTTGAATGATCATCCACTATCAAAAAGAAGTACAGTGTGCCGTTCAAAGTGGCAGTGGATGTAGGCCCACAAAGATCAATGTGAATCAATCTAAGAGGCGTCTTAGCTCTATATGTAGGCTGCTAAGGGAATGGGGTATGGTACTACTTTTCGAGCTGACTTGCTTTACAAACATCTTGAGCTAGCTTCAGATGAGGAAGGCTCCCAACCATCTCATAGCGAGACAACTCATAAAGAGTCATAGCCAAGATTATGTAGAAATGCCAAAGACACTCATTGTTCATAGGCTCTCGAGATGTGGCTAATGCTTGGAAGTTATGGAACATGGAGCCCTCGACTGTCAGCTCCGTAAGAAAATGAGTCATGTGGTATAGGCCATTAGGCTGAGCCTCACTGCGAGCAATCACTAAACCAGTTTGAGAGTCGAGGACCTCGACTATGGTCGTTGTCACGAAAATTGCTCAGTCCAACTGGCAAAGCTGCTGAACAGATAACAAGTTCACCCCAAGTTGAGGGACATGGTATACATTGTCCAATGAAACCAGATTCGGACCCTTGTCAGTGGGAAAACTGATGCAACCTTGAGCTTGGGTCTTGACCGAGGAGTTGTTTCCTATATGGACCCGCTCGATTTTGCTGTAGGGGCTCGGGTACGGAATATGTCCTCTATAGGAGTCATGTGATGTGTAGCTCCATTTTTCACAATCCAAACCAGTGCTGATGTGCTCGGCTGTGACGAGTGGGCCTCTACGGTAACCTCGTTCGGAGGCAACTCACAAATATGGATTGCCTCCACAGAGATGATGTGGGCCTTTCTAGACCAATTAGACAAGCCCTTTGAAGTTGAGAACGTTGTTGACTGAGAAGGCTGACCGGTGGGAGTGTGAGTTTGATCTTTCCATCGCCCCTTGCTATCACCCTGGCTTCCCTGATGGAGTTTGCTCCGACTGAGGGGCTGGTGTCTGTGACTTGGGGTTTTGGTGCTGTGCCTCTTGCCTTTGATTGACACTCATCGTCATAGTGGCCAACCTTTTGACAATGTTGACAATACCTATTTTTCTTAGGTATATTTTGCCACCTGGGTTTGAGTTGAAATTGGGAGTTTCCTTTTGATTTTCCTACTTGATTTTGGTTTTGTTTTTGATTTTGATTTTGATTTGAAGTTTGATTTTGTTTACCCTTCCCTTGCTATCCCTTCTGAGAGTGAGCAACAAGAGCCTCCTCTGAGGGTTTATTCATATGAAACTGATTGAACAGTTGTGCATAACGTAATAGTTGACACTCAAATTCATAGAATGTGGGTAAATTGGGTATAGAAAACACTTGTTGCACAAATTTGAAGTATTTACGCGGTAGCTTGTTATGAAACAATGTGACCTGATTCAGAGGACTTAGGAGTTCTTGCAGTGAAGAATTCGGCAAGGAGAGGTCGATGCTCAGTCAACTTGACTTTCAAGTCATCTTGGTTGGAGATTTTGAAGTTCTGAAGCTCATGGTCAAGATTTATTCTATGGGTCCTATCTCAAGCTGCATAGCGGTCAGTCAAGTGTGCCCATCGCTTTGACGCTAACTAAAAATGCTGAAGCTGAGAATGAAACTCAGGCAATAAGCCTTGCATTAACTCGACAATAGCGGAGGCATTAGCCTTCCATGAGCGGACGACCTCGTATAAAACAAGTGTGGAATCGGGTTGTGGTTTCAACCCTTGCACAAGATTCCATAGGTTCTGTGAGTCAAGGACATGTCTCGTCAAGTTTGACCAATATGTAAAGTTGGACCCATTAGAACGAGTCTTGTCGTTGAATGCATTCTCGACGGAAGATGAGGTTAAACCATGAGGTGTTGGGAATGTGGGGTAAGATGGATGTGGAGGATAAGATGGTGGTGGTGGTGGATGTGTTGGATAAGGAGGAGGGGGAAGAGGTGGATAGGCAGAAATAGGCTATGAGTGTCCAATGAGTGCCGATTGATACGAAGGCACTGGAACATGAATGTTTCTATAAGGTGCCAATGGGGGCACTAGGATACGTAAGCCTTGTCCAAATATCAGTTGGGACACAACATAATGACTAGAGGGTCCACTAGGTAATGCCATGGAGGAAAATTGTGGCACCAATTGATCCACACTCCGGAGAGACTGGGGGGAATACCTAGGCTGCAATGATCCGAAAGTATGTGAGAAAAAGATGGAACACCACCTAGCTGAGGAAGAGATGAGATCCTAACGACTGTGCCTAAGTTTGAAGAACCCCTTGGTGTGGTGAATAAAAACACATGTGATCCTACATGAGATACAACTTGCGGTGCATTTAATGGAGGCTGAAAGAATATGGCAATAGAATAAGAGGGTGGGATGGGAGGGAGATCAAATGGATTTGTGATAGGTGTAGATGTGGGAAATAACATGGGTTCCTTTTATCCAGTAAATGCATTAAATTGAAATGATGATGATGAAAATGCTTCTACTTCAGAAAACAAAATTTTTGAAGGAAAAGAAAGGGAAGAAGTACTCACAGTTTCTTGTTTCAACTGTTTACCTAGTCTTGAGTTCATAAAGAAATATCTGTCTTCCTCATTACTCAAAAACTAGAAATTGTTTTGCATACGCCTTTCATCATGAAAATCATCCATACAAATAGTAGAAGGGGAATCATCATTAACAGAATTTGAAATGGTAGACATACTTCGCAACGGAGAAAATAAGTACGAAGACAATGGAGTGTACTCTATGCCGGTTTCCACTTGGGGATGGCCAGTCCTAAGTGGAGATTCCTCCCTTCTTTGCATGGTTAGTAGATCAGTGCACTGAATCTAAAGGGTGAAATTCACACTTATCTTCTATCTACTGCTAGGCTCTATATATCAAAATGAGATCGTACTTAGCTACTGCAGTGATCTCGTAAGGTCGAGGAACTCCATGGTAGTCCAATGTTTGTCTAGCCATGTCGGGAGCTTGTGAAGCAAGTTGTGAGGCCCACTCCGACTCGTTCCTCGATGGATTTAGCTTGGACGTGAGAAGTGGTGTGAAAGTAGTGTTCGAAGTCATCTACCCTTTTGTTGTTCCTATTTCTTGTGTAGAGCTCTGAGATCAAGTCCTAGGTTTCTCTCAGAGAACTCGGCTCTGATACCATGTGAAGAAATACCCTAACACAAAAATACAAATAACACTACATGACAAAGCACAGACTGATAGAAGAACATAGTTAGAGTTAGGGTAACTCACAGATAATGAATGTAGAGAATGAATAAAGTGATATGATTACTGAACATTCAATGCTTTTACAACAAACACACTATGCAGTGAATGAATACTGAACCTCAAACTCTTGTATCTCAAGGATCAGGGCAGGCGTAATGAGTTGGATAGTGTGTCGTACCTCAAGTGGATCCCGAATTGCAGCAAGGTAGCCTTCGAGTGTCGAACAATAGTAAACACAGCTTGTGTGTGGTTGGACCTGATGCAGACGGCAGCCTAGAGAGAGTGTGCAGTAAATGCAGGCTAAGGTGAGAGAAAATCTACAAACGCAGCAGGGAGGAGAGAGAAAACAGCAAATGCAGGCTGTAGGAGAGAGAAAATATCAGCAACAAACTGAGGAGATGATGGCGACGGTTGGAGGAGAGAGAAAATCTGCAAGATGGCAGCTAGGTCCTGTAAACACAGCAGTATGCCAATGTGGCAGGCTGTACAACAGCTGGATGGTAGAGAGCAGCATGCATGGCTGGAAACAGTAGCAGATTGATGACGGGGGGCTGGAAACAGGCTCCAGAAGAGTGAAGATTGCAATGGACAGCTTGGACTGTGATGTCCTCTGCAAACGGGGTGTGGGCAGCAAGTTGAAAGCACGTGAAACCTGCAAGAATGAGATTAAGGCTGAATGGAGGGCAACATACCTATTTATAGAAAGTTTGGGCCCTCCCAAGTGGGCTTGTACTTATGGGATGCAGACACTCTCTAGGAACGCATTTCTTTTAAATAAAGAAGGTTTCTTCCTTGATTAAGCATGTTTTGGGGCTGTTCAAGTGAAGCTAATACGTTTTTAGCTCAACATTGCTCTCCATTTCAAGCATAAGTGACCAGTAAACCAATAAGTGCATTCACTGTTCTCACAAGGACCCTCATGGCTCTCCTTAGATATGTTAAATTCCATAAAAATGTTTGATTTTAATGTGTGAGTTGAAGTGTCACATATTAGCATGTTGCAGGAATTATTGTAGGCACTATATCTATGTGTGCAACAAAATGATTCTTATGACTTTGTATTAGGATTACGTGTACATCCAAGTGAGCGGCAGCAACCTGTTTCTCTTCCTCAGCACTTGGTCACTGCTCTTCAATCTGCTGACGGAGGGTCTCTGAATTATTCAGGTGCCGGTTGGTTTTCATCCTAATGTATAGTTTTCTGCTCTTGTTTGGTGTACAATGTAAAGTCCGAGCATGCCTACCTTATTGTCAGGAAGACCAATCACTGCTATTACAAAGGCATCATTTGTTTATGATTCTTTCTTTTCAGGACTATCCAAAGGTCAATCCTCAGCAATTGGAACGTTACCTGGGACTGTACAACAGGTTTTCAAGTGGAAAATGCAAAGCATTCTTGAATATTTGTTTTTTCAGTCTTTTAGCTTTTATATGTGTGCCTACAAGATTGTGTCCTTCTATAGGTTGCAGCTGCTCAGATGCTGGGTCGATCTGCACCATCACCAATGCCTATCCTGGGTCCTACAGCACTTGATGGCACATCTGCATCACCCATGCAGTATGCTAACTCTCCAAGGTCAGGGAACAATGTGATAAATGATGCCTCACCACAACAGCAGCAGCAACAATCCCTCCTGCAGAGACAAAAGGTGCAGCAACTACAGAAGCAACACCAACAACAGCAACTTAGGCAGCCTGGAACACCTCCGATCGGACAGGTCTTTCTAAGACAATCATTTATTTGGTAATGTCAGTGTTAATGGTTTCGTGGGAGGGTTCAAGGATCTAGTTAATCTCCTCTCTTAGGAAAAGGGTCTCAGCTCCCAAATGCAATGTTTTTCTAGAATCTCCACCTTTGCATGAAGAATACATTACTTGAGTATCTCTCACGAAAAGATACCAGGCTTTTTCACCCAAATTAACCAAATGAAACTGATAAACAGAATTTGGAACATTTTATTGATCTGGATCCAGCCTAGCTGGTGAAACAGTGATTCTGCAAAACCATGGTATTTTAACTTAACAACGCATTGCGCACTATGTAAGGCATACCAATGCATAACAACTTGAAGATGTGTGCAAAAGAGGGAAAATGCCTTAGTCAAATCTCTCTAAAACTCTTGTGAGACAAGGGCCCTCTTGAAATGAGTCACTAGCAAGACTTAATTTTTCTACCATTTGCTGAGGGTTAGATGCATTACAGCATTGATGGGATGAACGTAGGGTTGATAATATATGCATGTTTAATGTGCTGATTAATCAAGTGTGAGCTATACCAACGCACACATGCATCTACAAACAGAACTGATGTGCAAATAGAATCCTCCCCCACCTCAACAATTCCCAACCACCCCATGAGGATACACAGGGGTTTGCAGAAAAAATGCAGTGTGTATGAACAAATAAACCACACGGCTAACAAATAAACTCAGAGAATAGAGAAGGAAATGAATGAATGAAAACTTGATGAACAAGCTGAGAATGTGGGAGGTAGGTAAGATAGCAGATTGCTCAAAGAGTGGAGGGCTGTTCAACAGGATGAGAGATACTGGAGGAGTATGTATGCTTACACTGATAGATCTCAAATGCAGCAAGCCACTGGAAATTGATGCTGAATCTGATGTAGACTGTCTTGATAGTGATGATGGCAGTAGAGGCAGCTACACGCAGCAGTCCAGGCTGTACAAATGTTTCTGAAACTGAGGAGAGCAGCTGATGCAGCAAAGTGCAGCATTTGTCTAGCGTGGGAGCAAGTGGAAACACCACAATACAGTCAACTAGCAGAAGTGCTTGGACAGAAAATGCGGTTGTCAAGCGAGTGTTTGAATGGTGGGAACTTGGAAGGCTAAGGGCAGGTCACCAGCTGAAAGCACAGGAGGGGAGGATGTCACCAGCAACTGGTGATGATGTCAGCAGCAGCAACAGGTTTCCAGCAGGCCGATATTGACAAGGTGAATTGTCTTTTTGGGAGCTGGATAACACACACGGACACTTGGTTATGCCATGACAATTAGGTACTAGGGAATAGCATGCTTTGTGCCTTTGAGGCAGGAAGGACTTGGAACAGAAGTAGCCTTTAGAATTCCTACTTTCTCTGTTCCAGGTGTGTAAGGTTTGTTTTTGATTGATAAGGCTTTGACAAGTATTTGTCACAATGTCTTAGGGTTTTGCCAATGTCTAAGGCTACGAGAGAACACGAGGATGGAAGAAGTTACAAGGGCAAGGTTGCACGGAAGATTGCAAGAAGCAGTGGCTTTGTGGAAGAAGTGGAACAAGGGCAAGGTCGACTCCCAACTCTTCATCATCCTTTGACTTCGAGTGTGATCACATGGCTAAGGCCATGGTGACCTAGAAATCTGTCCTCCAGTCCTAGTGATGATTTCATCCCTTGCAAAATCTTTGCCAAAGAGTGACTATGAGAGGATGTGTGTTAAGCTAAAAAAGATGCATTACACATTAAATCTTCATTAACTTATTAAAATAGCCCCAAAACTCAAATATTACCAAAGTTTATGTGTCTCATAAGTAGACATCCAAACTTTGGGACGATCCACATCTATAAATAGGAGGTTGCCCACACCACTCAGCTAATTCTTGTCTTGTAGACTTTCAGCCATCAGCCATCTTCTACTGGCTGTCCAACCCATAGCAACTGTTGCTAGATTGTCTATAGCCCTTGGCACCTTGTCAATTGTTGCCACCTTTTGCTCCTTGCTGCTGGTGACCACTCCTACAGCTCTCATACAGAGGCGTTTGCAGCTTATGCAGGCCACCCTACCAATCAACCTTCTCCAAAGTGCCTTCCAGTTTCCATTTTGTATAGTGTAGGTCCAAAAGGCATCAAAATCTCCTTTTCTGCTCTCGTCTAGCTTCCTACAACCTCCGGTGATCAGCTGCCTTCACATCCGTGTGGTTACATTGTTGTGTTTACCAAATTCAGCCTCCAGACTGCTGCGCTTTGGTTTCCAGCCTGCTGCCCTTTCACTTTCAGCATCATCTTGGCTCCAACTAGTGGTTATAAACCTCAATGTCCATCTCTGATGGAAGTCACTGTCCAACTATTCCCATTGGTATCCTTTCGAGCATCTTGTATAACTCTCTCATTCATTTACAACATCCATTCATTCACTTCAAGGTTCTCTTTCTTCTCTAGTTGTGTTTTTGTGAACTTGCATTCTTGTCTGAGTGGTTGTGTTTTAGTTGTGTATGAGCATTTGGTTTTTTCTCTGCTCAAACCCTAGCATCATTTCACATGGAATGAGAGCCAATGCTCTTCTAAAAAGTATACTACAGTTATCATGGAGGCTTGGTTTGTGTGAGATAAATGGGTGACACGCAACCAATTCACAATGTCTTAGATTCCTTCCTCTCGGGATCCCACAATGTCTTTTTAGGCTTTTCCATCACTGGAGGCCTTGAGGAGACATCATGGCCTCAACGAGGAGGACAACATATCATCTCTATCTTCTTCTTAGTAGGGGTCATGATGGAAGTGGAGTTTAGTGGATTCTTGCATATAGAATATTCCCATCCTTCTCCAGACAGACTTGGGAGCCTTGCACATCACCTAGGATCAATTATGGTGAGGTTGGCCACCTCAACCAGCCTTCGTTCTTGGCAAGGGTAGTGAATAACCTGAATAAGCACTAATTACAGCAATCATAAAATTCACATGAATTGGAAAACACATGTTATCTCTTAATATTGGTTTGATTGGTCCCCTTTTGGTATTTTTTTTCTCCAAGAAATGAGAATTCTATCAATAACACTTCGGAGACAAGCCCCTGTGAGGTAAACACAAAGTACAAGGAACTCTGTGAAGAGTAACTAAGTATATGAAAAATACAATGGTTGTGTGAATAACTAATTTTGTGGGCTAATTGCCAGACCATTTGAGGGGTTGTCATGAGGACATGAAATTTTGATGCTTTGCTTAGCATTTGAATAAGTGTTAATCAAATGTGCAAATGTGAGATGCATGTGTGATGTGCAAGTACTTATTTCATAATGACAAGCGAAGGATCTCGAGATGTTAGTGGGCGTCAAATGCAATAGTTGTACTTGACAAGTATTGGGTGGTACCTCGTTATAAGTTTTGGCCTAGATTATTTTATTATCCATTAATGTCAATGATGACATCAGGAACTAGGTATTAATTAATTAATTAATGCCTATTCAAGGGCTAATGAATGCTTAGGAATACTTGGGTGAATAGTGATAAATTGGCTTAGCCAATTTAATTGTTGGTTGATAAAGGTAATTTTTTGAGCAAGAAGTAATAATTAAATTAATTTTCGGAATTAATATTCTAAAAACTAATTTAATTGGCTAAATATTGCTGAAAAATTCAATTAGAAGGTTGCCACTTAGCGAAATTTTCCCAATGCAAGTAAGGGAAAGGCTATATGAGGGTGTTGGAGCCATTTTAGCATGGTGGAGATCAGGAGAGGAAGAGAGATCTACTGGTGCAAGTTTCCAACCATTGGTGATCAGCCTAGCCATTGGAGACTTTCAAGAGCTGGCCCTAGTTGGTCAAGAGGCCATTGAAGCCAGCTGACAACCCTTGTAGATTGTCTACAGGTAGGTGACAACGAATTTGGGGTCCACAAGGGCATGTAATGGCATATGGGGCTCTTGTTGATGATGGGAAGTGATGCTGCATGGCCTTCTTCATTTAGACACATTGGTCTCTTGGATTAAAAGGTTTATTGAAGTGCATGCTCTAGAGTTGTTGCGTTGCAATTGGCAAATTTATCTAATACATGGTTGATTGCTCTAGTAGTGCTATCTTTAGGGTAGCCATGGCCACATAGATAGGCGAGAGGGCCTTTTTCTAAGAAATTGATTGTTCCTTGCATTTGAGTTTGAGTAGAACCGTTTTGATTGTGGATTCTAGGGTTGCTAGACCAAAATCACTTTTGGCAACCATAGGGTATGGTTGCCTTTGTAGTTGCCAGAAGCATGCAATAATATCTTTTGCTAATGCCTACCCTAGCCTAGACAATGGCCTCAATTCCATAGGCAAATTAGGTACAATAAATTTGAGAATGTAAATGCAAGTCTTATTTCTAAGATAGCGTCAACAATTGTGCAAGTTTCCTTGGGATTGTTACATAAAGGAAACTATACTATTTGTTGAAGTTTCATTGCTTGGATAGAATAAATAATGAAGCAACATAAAAAGTTGTGAGACACTTTACCCAAGCCTTGATACTTGTGCCTTTGCATTTTCTTAGAAAATGAAGTGTTCATCTTGTTAAGTTTGCTTTAAGAGCAATGTGTTGGCTTAGTTTTGTGCAATGTTTATTGATGCTTTAGGTAAATTGAGGGTGATACTTGAGAAGAGTGTTTTTGTGCTATCTTGCATGGCATGGAATCCTTGTCACCACCCTTAAAACCATAAGGGATGGATCCACATGTCAAAACCCAACACTATTTTGACCACCAAGGCTTTGTAATGCATAAACTAAGCATAACCAATGCCTCATTGCAATGATGTACCACATGATACTCATGTTAGGCATATATCAATTGCAAACCACATGTAACTTATGCAATTGTACTTCTTTTGCATGATCTTCAAGTGTACTTTGCATACCATCCACATATTTCTACATGCTTGCAAATGCACATCTACATACAAATTCATAGTGACTAGTACACTGAATAGCCTAGGTGTAAACCTAGTGATGGACCTAGGATTACTTTGGACCTAGAAAACATTCTTGTTTGTATACTTTGGACTATTGTAATGTGATTGTGCATTGGAATTTCCATACTTCCAGCTATACCAAGATACATATTTTCCATACATTGCATGCATTAATTGGAGACTAGTTGCATTTTAACTCATGATTAGCACTATACAAAGCATTTGCATGACCAACATAAATACCATGAGTTCGAACGTAGTGGGTTGCATATATGTATTGCCAAACTTGCCACTTTGCATACCAATGTCGTGCCAACATTGCTATATATGGGGTTATGCATATTACCAGCCATACTCGGATACATTGGGCCTTGCACACTACACATTGGTTGTTGCATACCATGAGTTGTGCCATACATCCTTGTATGCAGTCCGACATAGCATGGAAACTAGTGCCACCACCAAAGTAACTTGGCTGTCGTATAATTACATGCATGCCTTGCTCTCCAAACAACATTGGATTGACACTTTCAAGTTCACCTTGCATATGCATCAATCGCCCCACTGCCATTATGTGCTTATGCTCACTATTCATGTTTGGAACATGATGTTGCTATGTTGGGTCTTCCTTTGGTGCATGTTGCTATCCCGAATCTCTTGAAGAGGACTTCCTCTTCTTGCCTGTGCTGACCTCTTTTAAGGGGTACAAAAAAGTGTATGAATTGAGGATCATTTGCCAATTGCATAAACATTTCAGTTGTTGTCCTTAGCTGATCTTTAAATTGGTCATCAAATTCCTCTTCCTCTTGCTAATCATCAACTTCTAAAGGCCTAGAAGGACCCACATTTTGGTCTTAACCAACATTATCAGCTTGCTGTTCATGCTGCGTACCTTATCCAAGATCAAGCATTGCATTTTCTCCAACATTGAATTTTTAGATTGAGAGGTATCATCCCTGCTTGATCCCATCTCACTATTTGAAGACATTCTTGCTGTAATGCTGAGTTGAATATAATGCCCGTTCTAGTGCAAAGCTTTTGATCTTCCATCATGTGCCTTGGGCACCAATTCGAGGGAATTGATGGTATCTTGGTGATGCAACCTTGAAACTAGCCTTCCTCCTTGGAGAGGGTGGTAGATAACTTGATTGAGCACTAATTACAGTAAGCATAAAATTCACGTAATGTTCGTCCCAAAACTAGCTCTCCTTGTAGTATTTCTTTAACTTTTAATTGCAAATGGTTGGAGTACAACTAAGATTCTCCGACCTTCTCCGCTAATCCAAGTGCCACTTGCTGTCAAAACTGGCGAGCAAGTCTCCAAACTAATTGACCCCTTGATTTGCTTGGGGATTAGCCTTCGCTCTGATCCTTAAAAGACAAATTGAATCTCAAATTTAATGTTGGCTGGCTGGCCTCTTGAATCTCCATGAAACTCCTTAATTTTAGTTGCTGGAATTCAAGTCCTAGGCCCTCAATTTTGAGCATGCATCAGAAGGTGGTTGTCAAACCTTAGTGTTTGCTGTAAATTAGGGTTTACAGTAGAGATTTTCCAATATCTCCACTTTTGATGACTCAGATGGCTGGATTTTGCCGAGATAACTTGAGAGATGGCCAAGGGATGAGAGAGAATATTATAGAGAGAGATTTCAGAGTTTTATCGCAAGAAACGTTGAAAGACTACTATTGCTCTGCTGATACAACCATGGAAGCTCTCACCTACATCTTAGGACCACTAGAAAGAGTGTTGCCCCCCTCTTGTATGGTGTCATTTGCACTAGAAGGACCTTGGGTTGCTGTCACCTGCTCTTGGAGGGCCCCAAACTACTGTCTCTTGCTCTGGGAATGGTCCTTCGTGGTTGAAATGATCTCTTCCACTAGTCCCTAAAAACGTTTTTCTCACTTGCATAGGCAAGTTTTGCCAGGTGGGGAGAGTTGCATGGAAAGTGTAATGCCGCTAGTAAGCTCCTCAAGTAGATAGTCTCTGTGATACCCATAAAAAGAGCCCGATAATCAACCTTAGCAGAGTGGAAGCCGCCATTGTCTCTTGCTTATTGTTGGCCCAATAGATGGGTGCTGTGTCCTAGGTAAAAGAGGTAGTCGTCATGGGAATGTTGGGTGCCAAGACTTTGTCTAGTCAGAGTCAATGTATCCTTGCAAACATAAACCAGATTCGTAAGTTAGGGCATAAGAATAGGTACGTCACAAGTATCTTAATGCATGAAGAAAAAGTAAGCTAAATCTAGTGTCATGTGAATCAACCAAAGAAGCTTTTCTACAACAAACCTATAGGTGTGCTTGACCAAGGGTATCCTTAGAAAGATGGACAATGGGATCAAGAGGTGTGGTCATAGGCAGTGTCTTATCTCTACAATGTTGGTCCACTAACTGAATAGTGTACTTCTGATGGGAAACAAAAATACTACCCTTAGATCAAACTACTTTTATCTCCCAAAATAAGACACCAAGATATGTCATGTCAAAAGACGAGCAAAGTTGGGTCTTTATCTCTGCTATGGCAGCAGAATTAGAGTCAGCAATAAGTAAATCATCTACATACAATAGGATGTAGTTGACTCCCTTTGAAGTAATATGGACATATAAGTTCGGGTCATAAGGGGTAGAATGGTATTCATGAGTCCTAGGGAACTCATCCATCCTTTAGAAGCAATACTGCAATGCTTGCTTTAGTCCATAGAGTGTTTTCTACAAGCGAAAGATCTTATTTGTGAGTTAGGAGAAGGAAATTCGGAAGGCTGCTCCACATAGACTTCCTTCTCCCAATAACTGTTTAGAAAGGCACTTTTGACATCTATTTGATAGTTCATCCAACCATGGTGAGCGGCTAGCGCAACCAACAGATGAAAGGATGTCAACTGTGCAGTAGGAGCAAAGGTCTCTTCATAGTCAATACCTTGCTTCTGTCAAAACCTTTGCACCACAAGGTGAGCCTTGTACTTGTCTAAAGTCCCATTAGCTTTTAGCTTAGTTCTAAAAATCCACTTTGTCCCGATGACTTTCTTATGGCTTAGATGATCCACCAAGGTCGAAGTCTCATTTCGATTAATACTCTCAAGCTTCTTTTTCATGGTCTCTCACCATTGGGGTTATTCAAAAGCCTCTTGCCAACTATCTGGTAGAAAATGTGTTACGTAATCAGTTGGAAGCAACGATGCAAATGAAGCCCGAGGTAGAAGCTGGTCGGGCTGATCTTCTAGGGCTCTCCGGAGTGAAATTTATGTTGGGAATAAAGGACCATCGTGCCTTTTATATGTGCACGGGTGTGAAAACACCCTTAGCACATTTGTGCTTTCATATATATATATTTATCTAAAAACCTAAAGAGGTATACTTGTGATTGTGCCCACAAGTTGTGCTCACTCTCCTCGCTACTCTATATACTCTCTCTCACTCTCTCTGCTACTAGCAAGCACTGTGTGTGTCAATCCTCGCGCTCCGTCGGAGCTCAACAAACTGGTATGAGAGCACAGGTGTTGAATGCTCCAACAGTCGTGCAGGAGTCAAACGGCACAGTTGGAGTTACAGGTTGGGCTGCAGGCATCAGAAGATTGGACAAGCGGATAGTTGGCGAGTTGAATTGCTGGCGAGGACCAAGTCCAGGAGACACGCAACCAGGCTGTAGGCGTGGGCGATAGGACTCTGACGGAGGCGTGCCGTTGTGATGGTTTGTTGGACGACTGTGCTGATGGCGGGACTAGTGTGGCAACTGCATGGCGACCGTCGAGGCGCTGACGTACGGGACAGGAGCCACGTGATGGGCTCGAGACGCCAGCACGACCCAGGTCGGCGGGTTAACGCATCCCCCTCCCCGTCACATTTTTTCAAAAGTCAGGTAAAAAAAAAAAATCTCTTTTATCCCCTTTTCCCTCTGACGGGGTTTCACGTGTGGAAGCATAGAGTGCAGATTTGTGCAATCTTGGAAATTTGGGCTTTTCCCGGATTTGGAGATTGTGATGTAGAGCAAGACTATTTGTCTTAGAAATTGCAGGAATTTGTGACATTTTACCTCCGACATTTGGGGCTTTTCATGTACATGCAAAAATTGGGCTGAAATTTACCCAATTTCTTGACATCGATGCACATTGGACCTTGTGTAATTTGGGGTTTTTGCTGTTTGGGTAAGATTTTGTGCCATTTGGTCAGTTTATGTACATGCGGGTTTGATTCCATGCAATTTGTACATCTAGCACTTGTAAAAATTTGGGGGTTTTGCTGAAACTGGCCGATTTTGGCAAAACTAGCCTATTCTATGCATGTTAGAGACAGTGCAGATGTATGGTTGATGCTTTGAGCACAAAAATTTTAGGGCTTTTGATGGTACGTGTCAAATTTTTTGCCTGTGGGTGCATGTACAACAGAAATTGCAGCTAAAAGTTGGGACTTCTCATGCAATGTGATGTATTTGCCCCTGAAACAGTTGTAATTAGTTGTGGAGTGCTGTAGCACAAGGTTTAGTGCTTTTCTGAAAATTTATTTGCAAATCTGAAATTTCTGCTTCTACGTGGTTATTTATTGCTGGTTGGTACTTGTTTGTACCCTGGTGCTTTTGAAAATTTATTTGCAAATCTGAAATTTCTGCTTCTATGTGGTTATTTATTGCTGGTTGGTACTTGTTTGTACCCTGGTGCTTTTGAAAATTTATTTGCAAATCTGAAATTTCTGCTTCTATGTGGTTATTTATTGCTGGTTGGTACTTGTTTGTACCCTGGTCACGCGTGACAGTTTGGGCCTGCATTTGCTGAATTTTTTGGTCACATTTGGGATGAAAAGCAGGGACAGCAGTAATCTCATGCACATTAAGAAACTTGAAGGAGCACATAACTTTACAATCTGGCAAAAACAATGCTACAATATCCTGTTGCAGAAGAAGCAGGCAAAGCCGATTAAGACCAAAGGGGCAAAGCCCGTAGATATGGAACAGGAAGAGTGGGATGAGTTAAATGAGCTTGCATGCTCAACCATCGAGCTATCAATTTCTAATTCCTTGTTGTTTAACATTGAAGGTTTGGATTTTGCATATGCTATTAGGACTCAACTAGAAGAACTGTATGTACAGAAGAGTGCCGCAAACAAAATGTATTGGTTGAAAAAGCTTATGGATTTGCGTATGAAAGAGGGTACAGCAATGTCTACTCACTTGAGTGAGTTTAACTCCATTTTCAGCCAGGTGGTTGCCTTGAAGTTCTTGATTGATGAAGAATTTAAGGATATGTTCTTGCTTTGCACTTTGCTTGAGAGTTGGGATACATTCAGGACTGCTATGAGCAATTCTAATGTGATTCTTCAGTATGCTGATGTAGAGAGTGCTCTACTCATGGAAGAAATGAATCGGCAGAACAATGCATCCAGTAAGTCTTCCAGTGCTTTGCATACTAGGGGCAAATCACAGCAGAAAGGCAAATATGATAGCAAGGGACGCAGTAAATCATGTGGCAAGGATGTTGAATGCCATCATTGTGGCAAGAAGGGTTACTTTAAACGTGACTGCTACAAATGGAAGAAAGAAAAAGGAAAGAGCAAGAAGACAGATGATAGCAAGGAAGAAAAGAAAGAGAGTCAGCCTAAGAAGAGCAGTGTCAAAATTGAAGAGGTGAATGTAGTCACTCATGATAGTGACAGTGGGAATATACTCTAGTACACATGCTTTACTTGCAGATACAGATGATGACATACATATCTAGATCCTCGATTTAGGTTCTTCTTTTCATATCACCCTTCATCGTGAGTGGTTCTTTGACCACGATGTGATTCTCTGACTATACAGGGGGTCGACATGGTGTTGTTCATCTTGGGGACAATGCATGTGACATTGCAGATATTGATAGTGTACAGTTGCAGTTTCTGCATGGTTCTATCTTCACACTTCAGCATGTACTGCAGTTGCAGTTTCACGTATTGATAGTGTGCAGTTGTAGTTTCAGCATGGTTTTGCCTTCACACTTTAGCATGTACTGTATGTACCTCAGCTTAAGAAGAGCTTGATTAGCACAGGGCAGCTAGATGACGATGGATTTCATACAACCTTTGGTGATGGGAAATTGAAGATCTGTAAGGGATCTAAAGTGATTGCCAGAGGTTGTAAAAGTGATACCTTGTATCCTCTCCATGTATCTAGTGCGAGCGATCATGTTGTTGTTGTGACCGAGCATCCAAGTGTTTCTTTGTGGCATGGCCGGTTGGGACACATGAGTCAAACTGGAATGAAAGTGCTTTCTCGTTTGGGTTACTTGCCTTGTCTTTGTTATGTTGATTTTGAGCATTGTGATCATTGTGTTTATGGTAAACATGCACAGACGTCTCATAAGAAGTCTCTTTCGTTGAAATCTTCTCCTCTAGAGTTAGTGCATTCCAATGTATGTCAGATGCCAGGGTTATCTTTGGGTAAAGAAATATTTTGTCACCTTTGTCGATGATGCTATACGGAAGGTATGGTTTTACCCTATTCGTAGCAAGGATAAAGTGCTTGACAAGTTTAACAAATTCTTGGCATTGGTTGAGAATCAGACTGATAAGACACTTAAGTGTCTTCGCTCTGAGAATGGTGGGAAATATGTGTCCAAGGCCTTTCAGGCATTTTGTGACAGCAAAGGGATAGAGAGAGCTCATTGGTCCTCATAATTCACCCCAAAATAGAGTTGCAGAGCGTATGAATCGAACCGTATAGGATAAGGTCCGTACGATGTTGTCTCATACTGCATTACCCCATGGTTTTTGCGCAGAAGCTGTTATGACAGCCGTACACTTGATTAATTGGTCACTAAACGAGACTTGGGGGGGAGGGGAGTTTCCCAAGAAGCCTAGTCGGGCAAGCCACCTTCGTATGCACACTTGAAAGTTTTTGGCTGCGAAGCATTTGTGCACATTCGTAAAGAAAAACACAACAAACTTGAGCCAAAGTCCTGTAAATGCATTTTTCTAGGATATGGTGAGAAGGGTGAAATGGGATATAGATTATGGGATCTCGAGAAAAGGAAAGTAGTATGTAGCAATGATGTTATCTTTCGGGAAGATCGCATGCATAAACAGCCCGAAAAGACTGAGGAGGTCTGTAGGGTTGTAGGATCATTCATGTATTTGTAGGATCATTCATGTATGATGTATCCACTCCTATGTATGTACTTGTAAGTTGTAGCGCATGTTGGACATGCGGGATATGCCATAGAGGTTTTGGCGTGTTACCCTCAAGTATTCATCTTATATACTCCAATAGCATTGTTATTTAGACTTTAAACATGTGTTCTATCATCTATAGTTCAAAATAATGAAGTTAAAAATTTTCTTCATACTAATATCGTACCATACCTTATAAAATCTTAAGTTACCATTTAGTACCGTATTTTACCGTACCGTACTGTACTGTACTTTTCGTACTTGACAACTATGCATAAGGAGTTGTGCCATACATCCTTGTATGTGACCCTTGACCCACCATAGCATGGAAAACCACCAAAGTAACTTGGCTATCCCATAATTGCATGCATGCCTTGCTCTCCAAAGGGCATTGGATTGGCACTTCCAAATTGCCCTTGCATATGCATCAATTGCCATTTGCTTCAGCTCACTATCCACATTTGGAATGGCTGTTGTATTGGCTCTTCCTTTGGTGCATCTTGTTGTTCCAAAGCTCTTGAAGATGATTTCCTCTTGTTACCTTTGGTGCCCTCCTTTAAGGGGTGCAAAAAGCACATGAATTGAGGATGATTCGTCGATTGCACAAATGTTTCAGTTGCTGTCCTCAGTTGATATTTAAATTGGTCGTCAAATTCCTCTCTCTCTTGCTGATCATTAGCTTGTAAAGGCCTAGAAGGACCCACATTTTGGTCTAAACCAACATTATTAGCTTGTTGACCATGCTGTATGCCTTGTCCAAGATCAGGCATTGCATTTCTCCCAACACTTTGTGAGCTTTCAGATTGAGAGGCATTATTCTTGCTTGATCCCATCTAAGTATGTAAAGACATTCTTATTGTAGTGCTTAGCTGAATACAATTTCAACACTAGAGCAAAGCTTCTAACCTTCAATTAGATGCCTTGGGCTCACCAATTTGAGGGAATTGATGGTACCCCAGGAGTGAAACATTGAACCAACCTTCCTCCTAGATAAGGTGGTACTAACTTGATTTAACACTATTTACAACAAGTAATTAATTAACATAAATTGACAATTCACAATTTATCGTAAAACTCTTGGAGAGTAGACACCTTGTTGGCCTCCAAAGTTGGTGCATGTTTCTGTATTTCTTTAACTTTATTGACTAATGTATTGGGTACAAGCTGAAATTCCACAATCTCATTGGCTGATCCAAAAGCCCCTTGCTGTAAATTCAATCAGCACACAAATTGGGCAAATTGCCCCTTGAATTTCACCCAAGACTTGCTCTAAGTGGACCCCAGAAGACCAAATGCTACCTCAAATTCACAATGGATGGGCTAGCATCTGAATTCCATGATAATTCCACCAATTTCAGGTGCTGAAATTAGTATACAATTCCATCTATTGATGGCATGGGTCTCTAGGTGGCACCTTAATTTATGCAGAAATTTAGGGTTTAAAGCATAATTTCCTTTGTTGTTCACCAAATTAGGTTGAGATAAGCTGAGATCTTATGAGAATTGATTGAAGAAGGTGAGAATGCTAGAGAGAGAGAATTCAGAGATTTCTCATGGGGGAACCCTCCAATCTGTCTACTGCTTGTTTCAACCAGTAGAAAAGCAGTCGATTGTAGCTCGAAAGCACCAAAATTGCTATTACCAGCCAGTTGTGATGTTGCTAGCCCCTAATGGGCCTTCTCCTGCTGTGGTTGCCTAATGATGGCGTCAGATGTGTCACAACTCTAGAGAAATAGAATTTGTATCCTTTTTCATTAATTTGTCTATATAATGATTTATTAAAATTGTTTCCTTTGCACTAATTAGATATAAAGAAAAGTGCATTGGAGCTGGCCACTGATTTTGTCTCCATTACTTTTACATTTTCATGGCTGTAATTTTGTGAGTAATTTTCATTTTCAGCTTTAAGTGTTCATTCTCTTTTATATTAAATCTCGAAAACAAGCGAATATCATAATTATTAAGCATACTACGTTGTTCAGGGCGTTTACAGTGGTATCAAAGCTTTGGCTCGGTCCTCACCCCAACACTGATAGTGCTTACAACTATAAGTTTGCTTGTTTTGAGCCCTTGCATTGAGTGCTTGAGCATATTTTTCTTAGAGTCTCAATGGATCAGTCGAGTGTTATCCTTCAAGCCATTCAAAGTCTTAGAGAGGAGAATCAACAAATTCGTGAGCAACTTCTCAAACTAGAAAAAGTTGAGAATCCCAAAGAATTCAAGGAAAGAAGCCCATCTGCTTCAAGGAGACAAAGCCATACCAATGAAAGGAGCCGATCAAGAAGTCCAACTACTTCTAAGAGGCAGTCCCATTCTACTTCAAGACAAAGAAAGAGATCGCATCGAAGCTCATCCTCTTCTTCAAAGTCATCTGGCACCTACTCTGATGGACCCTCTTCTAGTGACGAAGAGTCATATCCTTCTCGTGGAAGACCTCATCATCGTCAAAGGTGTCGACATTCTTCACCCTCGTCTCCATCTTCATCCCCATCAAGCACTTCATCATCTTCAACCTCAAGATCCGGGCATGGACGAAGGCATAAGAAGAAGAAGAAGACCAAGTCGCTATCTCAACTTGAAAAGAAGATCAAGTTCAGTATGTATGATGGTTTCCGAAATCCTGATCTTCTTCTGAAGTTTATTCGTCAATTTCAAATTTTGTATGGTCGTGACAAGTATAAAGAAAAAGAAAAGATTAAGTTTGCAGCTTTACATTTGACTCGACTTAGCCCATACTTGGTGGACGGGGTTGGAATATGATCATGCTGTCCCAAAATCATGGCGGTCCTTTGTTCGCATGATACAAAGCCAATTTCTCCCTGTTCATTTCAAAAGAGATGTAAAAATGGAATGGGATCGGCTTTGGCAAAGGAAAAATGAGTCACTTGGTGACTATACCAAGAGATTTTGGGAGCTGCTTTTGAAGGTCCAACATTTCAAGAAGATCAGCAGTTCGGAAAAGCTTAGGAAGTTTCAAGGAGGTTTGCATTTTAAACTTCGTATTGCTCTTAATCATTATCATTGTTTTAGTTTCAGGGAACTCATTGACCATGCTGAGACATGGGAAATGGAGCACAATGGCAACAAATCATTCCAAAAGAATGATAAGAAGAGAGTAGCTGATGATGAGGAGAATTCAGTCCCAAATGAAGGACAAAAACAAGGGCAAAAGCAGCCATCAAATCAAAAGAAGATGAAGCCCTATGCACCTCCTAATGCTCCTCAATTTCGCTCCAATCTATACCCACAAGCAAAGTAACTTTCCGAAGAAGAAAAGCAGCGCTTCATGAAAGAAGGGAAGTGCTTTAAATGTGGACAAATAGGCCACATAGCGAAGCAATGTCCAAACAAAGGACAAAGCAAGGTTTCTGACAACAAGCCTAAGTCGCCAGTGAAAATCAATGCTATCAGTGATGTAGTTGCAAACACAACTCACACTCCAGAGATGCGCAAATTATTAAAAGCTTGGGGACAGTTGCAAGGTAAGCAAGCACTATTCTTGATAGATCTTGGGGCAAATGAAAATGTCATTTCCTTGCAATTAGCTAAAGAGCTTGGATTAAAGAATGAAGAGATGGACACTCTGGCAGAAGTTCGCCAAGCTTTAAATGCCGATGAAGGTGACACAGTGAAGATTGTGACACCCTATATTGGCAAGCTCACACCTAAAAATGCTAGTCCTAAAAAATAGGGATGTCATTCTAAAAATAGTAAATTCTGTACTCTGACTGAGCTTACAAAATTTGGTTGTTTCTATTCTTGACAGTATTCAGCCCAAAAAGGAAGGCATAGAGAAGAGACAAGTGTCAAGACACTTGTCATACAAGTTTCCAAGTGTCCCACCACTTGTCACATCTCATGACATGTGGCTGGACACTTGTCTTGTGCTACTTCACTTTCCCCTTTTGTACTAGCTCTTCCCTCTCCTATAAATAACAGCTCGTTTTTCTTCATTCAGTATCATTTTTCTTTGCTGTAAACTCATGTACAGCACCCACAGATAGCCAGAAATTGGCCCATCCATCCCCATCATCATCCCCCACTTCTCCATTGTCAAATTCCTCCATATTCCCTCTTCTATGACTGCTGTTTTATAGGACAGCAAGCCTATAAATTCATTGTAGCACCTTCGTCTCAAGCTCTTTCTTCCATTTTAGCAACAAGAAGCAAGCCATATCCATGTACTGCTGATCAACGATGGAGAAAGGCTGATTTTCCCTCTTTCTTCTCTCATACTATAAAGAAATCAGTTCTTATCATTGCATAATAGATAATGCATGTGTGTTTGTACATCTTTGCATGATCTTGTGAGAGTGAGAATTACTTCTCCTCACTCTCAGGTTGATTGTAACTGAGCTCTTTCCTAAGGGACTTGGGTTGAGCAAAGGGGTTGTCCATCTTCAACCCTCAATCTTGTCTCCATTACTTTTACATTTTCATGGCTGTAATTTTGTGAGTAATTTTCATTTTCAGCTTTAAGTGTTCATTCTCTTTTATATTAAATCTCGAAAATAAGCGAATATCATAATTGTTAAGCATACTACGTTGTTCGGGGCGTTTACAAGATGGTTGTCACGTGCTGTAATCTGCTGTTTTCTGCTTAGAAAATCGATCAGCAGCCTTTTCTCTCTCCTCCTCCAGCTGAAAACTGACTTGAATGGTTGTGAACAAGCCCCAAAAACATTTTCTCAATTTGCATGGGTATTTTTGCCAAGTGGGAGCTTTCAAAACCCAATTTCCAGCACTATCTAGCCAGTAAATTAACTTAGAAGATAATTCTGGAAATTTATTTCAGCCCTTTTGACGCTACGCAAAATTAAATGTGCCAATTCATAATTGAATTGGCTTGGCCATTTGCAACCTAAAGTGATTCTCAATCTCTAGGGTCCCTTAGACTAGCATTAATAAATTTATTAATGCTAGTCTCTAGTGTCACCACTAGCACTAAGTGGCCAAATAATAGTTAGACAATTAAAATTGACACCAATTGACCACCAAAACCCAGTTGGCATAAATTGTCACAACTTTTACTTTTCGCACAAATTGGTATCTTGGGGTCTTGGGTCCCACACTGTGAAATAATTGACTCACATATGCAAGTCACATTTGATTAACTTTTAATCAAATGCTAAGCAAAGCAATAAAATTTCATGTCCTTTTACAAATCTTGTTTTGGAAGAATGTGATTTGGTCATTAGGAGTCCTTTTAATGACAAACTCGGTGAGTGAATGGAGTATTCTACTAACGTGACCTTAAGTTTATCTTGGTCAATGATTTTGAACTCTTTGAGCTCATGGTTGAGATTGATATGACAGGTCCTATTGTAAGTTGTATCGCGGTCAATCAAGTGTTCTCACAACTCAAATGCAAGGTCAAAATGTTGATTGAAGCTGTGAGTTGAATTCCTATAGTAGCTCTTGCATTAACCCAACTACGGAGAATGAAACATTATGACATATGTGCTTTCCAAGAGTGAACAACCTTGGAGCAAAGTGAGGGTCAGTTGGGGTTTTAACCCTTGCCCTAAGTCCCATAGTTTCCGTGAGTCTAAGACATGCCTCATTAGATCAGACCAAGTGGTGTAGTTAGACCTATTAAAATGCATCTTGTGAGTGAATGCATTCTTGGCTGATGCAAATAAGGAGCTAGAACCATGAGGTGTTGGGAAGGAATGATAAGAAAAAGATATCATGGAGGAAGCATTGGAACTTGATATCCTTGCCTAAGTTGGCTGAGGCAAGAGGACATAACTAGATGCTCCACTAGGCATTGTGATGTTGGCAAAGTACAGACAAAGTGGTCCATAGTTGGGAGGGAGAATGTGTGGGTAGGTAACCCATGGGAAGGATATCGCGAAAGTGCTCGGTTTGGAGGGTGTGTCTCCATGACTGGTATACCTCCATCACCCGGAAAAGCAAAAACTGAGGACCTAAAAGGAAGTGAAGTGTCTATGTTTGGTAATAATACTTTTCGGGGCTGTATTAAAGAGCTAATCAATTTGTAATGCATTTTTTAGCCCAAGAGTTAGCATGAAGCCTGTGGAGGGAACACTTTATATGCATGTGTCAATACATGGGATATGTTCTCATACTCCAAGAGGAGTGAAATGCCAACAATTATCAACATATAAGCTAGATGTAATATTGACACTATGTGCTTCTATCCACTTTCACCGCATGGAAGGCTTAATAAACTTTTGTTTGCAGTTGAACAGGATTTGTGTTTGTGTGTGTAAGTAGCTAGGATCTTTTCCCACAGTAATACAAAGTGTTATGTGTTTTTTTCGGCGATATCCATCATGACACTGCTAAAATCTTTTTATTTGTTTGGATTTTTGGTTTTATCTTGGGGTGTGGGTGTGGTTTTACGGAAGACAGGCTCACATTCATCACTTACAACAGCAACAACAAGCTCAACTTCAGCAGCATTTTCAAGCGCAACAAGTATTATTTTCTGTAAAAGATATCCCTTATTTCTCTACTTGTACCTATACATGTAGTCTTGAAAATATCTGTGCGTGTGTGTGTGTGTGTGTGTGTGTGTGTGTGTGTGTGTGTGTGTAATTTGTTAGTTTGCAATAGTACTTTTTTCACATATGTGAGCTTGCTGAAGTCTATCAGCCGTAAATGTTAATTGCAGTTATATGAATGCGTGCTTACAGTAGGCAGAAAATTCTATTATACTATTGTACTTGATCTGATGGGTAGCAATCACAACGTTGGTTTGTTGGCTAACTTTATTTTCTGAGTTATTTCGTGAGCGTGGTATCACTACAATGAGTGTCCTATCAAGAATGAAATACGACACAAAACAAGGCTCTCTCACACTCACTCATCGGAACACAATGATAAAGTGAAAGAACAATCGCTATGACGGGTAAAATGAGTGTGCAATGATGCTCGATAAGCAGACCAAACATGGGATGCCACAGTGCGTGAAAAATAAAGGTTTTGAATTGCCAAAATGCTGTGTCCAAAATGGAGCTGGATATCTGTACCACCGTTTCTCTGTGACATATTTGGGACAAAATGAAATGAGTACCCAAATAGATCTTGAAGACAGGAAACTGTTGGGGCAAGAAGTGTCCCCTCTCAATCTATAAAGGGTTGGGGGTCAGACCCCAACTGGTGCAGGTAGTTGATCAAGACTACTCCCATGTAAAGCCTTCATGAAGATATCAGCCACGTGTTCTGGGTAGGGACGCACTCCAGAGAAATCATTCAATCTGATCAAATGACAGTCAACTGCTATGTGCTTGGTTTTGGAATGGAAGACTGGATTTTGTGCCAATGCCATGACACTTTGATTGCTTGTATAGAGGATACAGTAGGTTGCTATTGTGAATGATCCAGATCATCCACTAGGATTGCAAATAGAGAATGTCCTATGAAGCACTATAGAATGCTTGGTCTTGCAGTAGGTTGCTTTTGGTTAGAAAGACAAATCAAACCAGAACCAAGGAAGAAGCACCGCCCACCATGAGGTCTTTGGATATCAATATCGCCAGCCCAATTTTTTTAAATTATTGAAAAACGAAAATTCTGTTAATAACACCTCTAGGAAATTCCCCCTAAGGTAACAAACATAGTACAAGGAGGCCCTGTAAAGAGCAACTGAGTACATCATAAATACAGTGGTTATGTGAAGAACCAATGTGGTGGGCTGTATTGTCAGATTCTGTAAAACCTTAAAAGTACTACTCTTTTGACAACAAACCCAATTGATAGGTATCTTGAAGATACCATCGTACTTTCATTTCATACTTTCCCACCAATGAGTAAGGTACCATAGAGAATTGCCTAACCACACTCACTCTATGTACCAAATCAAACCGTGTGTAGTCAAATAGATCAAAGAGAGACAAGTTGTTGATATCTTGAATAGCATCATGATCTTTAAATGATGATTTGTTCACAACTTGCCTTTGGAATCTATAATAGTCAATGGAGCCATGCCAAAGGTAACATAGTACTTTGATATTTTGTAAGGGTAACTGAAATGAAGATACCATGTAGAGAAGCCTGCTTTAGACCATACAGGGCCCTCTACAAGCAATACACACAATCCTTGTAGTGCACACTAAGAAATGCCCCTAGTTGCTCCACATAGATTTCTTAGTGAATTCAAAAATTTTCTCACAGATTTCTTAGTGAATTCAAAACTCTATGAGACGAGGATGCCATGCAGGGAGCCTGCTTCAGACCATATAGGGCCTTTTGCAAGCCATACAAATGATCCTTGTAACCTACACTAAGAAATCCCCCTAGTTGCTTCGTATAGATTTCCTAGTGAATCTCAGTTGAGGAATGCACTCTTCACATCCATTTGGTGTAATGGTGCACCACGAGCTACCAAAGTTTGAATAGTGACCTTCGGTGTAGTAGGGATAAATGTCTCCTCATGATCAATCCATGTGAGAGTACATGACACACATCTGCTAACAATCCCAACCTGTTGAAAACAGCCCTTGGCTACTAGCTTGGTCTTGACCTCTCCGCTTCAGTTTCATCACTTATTTGTTGAGGGGTTCATAAGGTAGCTGGCTGAGCTGGAGGTGCCCAATGGCAATGATTGGTGGTGATGTTGCGAGCCATGATGAGGGGATGAAGGTAAGTGGCTCTGATACCACTATTGGCCTAGGTATGAAGCAATTGTGTGATTAATTCAATGGAAAGCGAAGGAGAATGAAAGAATTAATCAATGCAGGATGATACTCGATCATAAAATAGTAGGTTTGGATGTATAGCATATGCACATGTGCCTAAAGAGCTTCGTGGGAAGTTGATGATAATGCACTTAAAATGTATTTTTGTTGGATATAGTTCAGACAACAAAGGCTGTTTGTATGATCCTCTCACTTGAAAGATTTTTGTTAGCAAAGATGTTATTTTTGCTGAAAGTGCACCCTATTTCAATGTGTATATATATATACTACTGCCCACTCTTGTTTATTGTCTTGTGTTCATACACATGATTGTAACTCATGGTCTCATAGGTCATTTTGGCCTTTTGTATGGATATATATATATATATATATAGACCTATGAGACCATGAGTTACAATCATGTGTTCATACTGCCCACTCTTGTTTATTGTCTTGTGTTCATACACATGATTGTAACTCATGGTCTCATAGGTCATTTTGGCCTTTTGTATGGATATATATATATATATATATATATATATCCATACAAAAGGCCAAAATGACCTATGAGACCATGAGTTACAATCATGTGTTCATACTGCCCACTCTTGTTTATTGTCTTGTGTTCATACACATGATTGTAACTCATGGTCTCATAGGTCATTTTGGCCTTTTGTATGGATATATATATATATATATATATATATATCCATACAAAAGGCCAAAATGACCTATGAGACCATGAGTTACAATCATGTGTATGAACACAAGACAATAAACAAGAGTGGGCAGTAGTCCCACGCTCAAAAGATGCAAGTATTAGAATGCTAGAATGAAAGTAGAATAGGTCTTAAGTAAGTTAAACCTATCCCTAACTCAAGTGGAGTTAGATCAACTCTAGAAGTAGTGACACAACTTATTAACTTAGTTGTGTTGACACCACACAGTAAAACATTGGGCCCCCCCTTGCAATGCCAATGTGATGATATACAAGAAGTGAATCAATCACCAAAAGGTAATAAGTTAAAGGATTTTCAAAATTCCTCAAACTTTTCTCGTGATAGTCCCTTGGTGAAAATATTTGCAACATTCTCCTATGTGGGGATGTAGATCATGCTGATCTCCCTTGTATGTGCTCTCTCTGACATAGTAATAATGTATGTCAATGTGCTTTGTACGAGCATGGAACATAGGATTCCATGCTACTGCAAAAGTACTCTAATTGTTACAAATAATAGGATTGGGTTTCTCCAAATGAACATGAAGATCAGCCAATATACCACGTGACCATACACATTTGAGCCACTGTGAAAGGTGCCCTATACTTGGATTCACAAGATGAGGTAGTCCTAGGAGGCTGCTTTTTGCTTAGCCAAGAAATGCATGACTAGCCTAGAAAGGAATAATGTCCACTAGTAGATTGCCTTGTTTTTTAATCATTGGCCCAATCTGAATCATTGTGAATATGCATTTGCATGTCTCCCCCCTTGGAAATAGCAAACCATATGACTATGCTTCTTGCAAATAGTGAAAAATGGGCTTCACAGTTTGCCCATGTAGTGTCCTTGGATTGTGCATGTATGTGCTCATGTGTGATACTGCATATTGTATGTTAGGACGAGTGTCGCACAAATAAATGAGGCAATCAACAGTGTGGTTGTAAATAGCAACATCTGCTAGATCATCGCCATTGTGCATTGAAAGCTTCAACCTTGTTTCCATAGGTGTGCTCATAGGTTTACAATCTTACATGTTAAACCTTACAAGCAACTTTTGAACATACTGTGAGTGAGATAAAAAATACTATGCTCATTTTGGGTGAATTGGATCAAACAATAGTAAAGGAGGATCTTGCTATTGGATCTACAATGGATTGTACTGCCTTATGGGATTGGCTTAGCACACGAGCTAGATCCTTTCTTTTCATGTACTGATAGGATTCTGTCGTGGTGCATATTTGTAGGCTGAAGACTATTACAGAGGTTTGTAAGAAGCTCTTGTCTCTCTATCTTCAGAAGATGTTTGCTCACCGCATATCTCTTGAGTAGAAACTTCGAATGCTCAATGTTGATGATTCTCCTTCCTTGAAGGATCACATCAACAAATTGGAGGACATGAGAAATGAGCTTACATCTGTCAAACGGACTATATCTTCAAAGGACATGGCCATGATTCTTCTCTCTTAGCTGCCGTCTCCAAAGTTCGATGTATTCTACACCGGTCTCATTATGTTGAGGTCGAGATATGCTTGGTTGGGAGGATCTTGCCATACTAGATTTGGAGCAAAACGAGTGGCTTAGAGACTTAGATACACATGGATCTAGCTCCATGAAGGCTTTTACTGTAGGTTTAGGGGGAGAAAAAAAGAAGGGGAACCCCTAGGCTAGGAAAGAGGAGGATAAAAAGGATGATTGTAAGGATTCAAAGAAGCAGCCCAAGTGTCCATACTGTGGCAAGGGCACTCATCCCGAGCAAAAGTGTAGGGAGAAGTACCCCAATTTGAAGCCCAAGGAGGGAAGGATTTGAAGGCCACTCCCGCTACCACCGAGTCTATCTTTGTAGACTTTTTGAGGTGGAGGATTCAACATTTACTTTTTCTATTGAGAAGCCTTGGTTTGTGGAGACTGGAGTCTCTTTCCACATGACTTATTGCAAGGATTGATTGGAGGACATAAATATGAGGGGGCTCCGTCACCATTGGCGACAACTCTACTTTCCGTTTGTTGAGTAGGGACTATTCCTTTATTGCCAAACAAGCAAACTTCTTTTGTTAGAGTCCTCTTTGCACCAGATTTAGGTTTTAAGCTATTGTCTATTTATGGTCTGACACAGCTAGGTACCCAAGTCATTTTGACCTAGGATGCAGTCATAGTGAAGGATGCATCTTTTGGAGCTCCTTTATGGACAGATACATAAGAGGGTGGCCTTTATACACTCACAGTCCTTGCAACATGGTCTTCACATGAGCTTGGGTTTCTTTGGCATGCTTGGTATGGTCATTTGCACTTTGATGTGATTCGATGGGCTTCTCAAAAGAAGATAGTGGAGGGACTTCCCAATTCCCCACCCTGTTCATTCTTTGCTCTAGTTGCTTGAGGGGCAAGCAATGCAGGCAGCTCCATCCACTGGTTGCCACTAGGAGGGCTACTTCACTGCTAGAGTTGGTGTATGCCAATCTTTGTGGACCAGTAGGCACGACCTTCCTTGGGAAGGCGAAGTATCTCTTGTTGATTGTACATGACTTTAGTTGTAATGCGTGGGCTTACTTTTTGGAGTATAAGAGTGATATGTACTCTTGATTCTACTAGTGGAAGGTATTTGTGGAGATGCAAACAACTTCGAATGTTTGTGGAGTTCAAGTAGATCGTGGTAGTGAGTTTACTTCTCACATTTTTTCTCACATTCTAGTCATTGTGAGAGAGGAGACTGTTAGAGAGCAAGGAGAGGCTAGTGATATGAGTTGCAGCTACCAGGGATTAGTCCTACAACATGTGATAGCAGTTTGGATTCCTATAGGAGTAGGTGATATCAGCCCAAGGTCTTTCTAGTACAGATGACAGCATATTGGAGGGGGCAATAGTCTTTGTGGTGGTTCTAAAGCTGTAGATGACAACTTTCATGGATGTTTGAGCAGGGTAGTAGTAGCTTTTTAGCATTTCCTACGATCAAACTTTGAAATTTCTCTCTAATCCCCTTACCATCTCTTAAGTTTTCCCAATATTTTTATGCAGTTTGAGCCATCAAAGGTAGAGATTTCAGTCAATCTCTGCTGTTAATCCTAATTTACAACAAAAAATAGGCTTTCGACAACCGCGTTGGGATGCATGCTCAAAACTGAGGGTCTAGGACTTGAATTGGAGCAGCTGAAAAATTGAGGAATTTCAGGGAGATTCAAGAGGTCATCTAGCCAATAGTAAATTTGGGGCTAGATTTGGCTTTCAAGGAGCAAGGTAAAGGCCAATCCCAAGCAAGCCAAGGGGCAAATTGGTTTGAAGGCTTGCTAGTCACTTTTTATAGCAAGGGGTACTTGGATTAGTGGAGGAGGTTAGAGGATCTTACTTGTGTTGTATGCATTTGCAATAAAAGATAAAGAAATACAGCAAGGGGTGCCAATTTTAGGGCCAATAGGGTGCTTAATGTCCAAGATTAAAGCATGTTAAATTAGGTTATTTACCATCCCTATACGAGAAGGAAGGTTGGTTTCATGGGCTATAGCACTACCATGAAGGGCTATCAGCTGTAACAATGACATGGAAGCTTCGAAAGGTGAGAAGGATCGAAGCTTGCACTCGAGAGCTGGCGGGAGAGCAAGAGCAAGAAAGAGAGAGACAAGAAATGGGAACTCCAACAGTCACAATGCGTGACCGGGCCTTCCTTTATTCAATCTGTCACTAAAAGAATAAAGAATAAAGTGACGATGACGAGCGTCCGTCACCTGCAGTGTGCAGTGGCGGTGACTGTCAGTGTAGTAATACACGGGAGGCTAGGCGGAGGCTTCTTTACCCCCAATAACCTCTCACTTAAAGGCGAATCTGCCCTAGTGAGGAGTGAAAAGAAAAATAGAAAAAAAGACAGTACAACATGTACACATGTACAAGAGGATGAGGAAAAACGTCATCTCATCCCACGCCCATCAACCTCCTGAGGAAGGCAAAGCGCTCTGTAGAGAGGCTTTTCCTGAGCAGATCTGCAGGATTCTGGTCAGTCGAGATCTTGACAAGATCGACATACTTGTCCTCAACGACCCCATGTATGAAGTGATATCTCATCTCAATGTGTTTCGTCTTTGCATGGAAGATCGGATTCTTGGCTAACTGAATAACACTCATAGAATGCGAATGCAGTGTAGGGGTAGCATCAATACCAAGGTCAGCAACCAAACGACCCAACCAAATGGCCTCTTTGCAAGCCTCAGTGGCTGCAACATACTCGGCCTCTGTAGTAGAAAGGGCCGTGAATTTCTGCACCCTGGACATCCAAGAAACAACATCTCCAGCATAGGTGAATACATAGCCGGAAGTCGACTTTCTACTATCTGCATGTCCTGCATAATCAGAGTCAGTGTACCCCGCGACTCCTGTATCCTAGCTGCCATAGCATATGCACATATGTGTAGTGCCCTTCAGGTACCTCATGATACCCTTTACGGCATCCCAATGCTTCTTGCCAGGTGTAGCCATATAGCGTGTCACAACACCAACTGCAAAGGCAATATCTGGACGAGTGGCGATCATGGCATACATAAGACTGCCCATTGTGGATGTATAGGGAATCTTGGCCATCTCGGCTCTCTGGTCATCTGTCTGCGGACAATCAGCCTATGTTACTTCACATAAGAAGGCAATGGACAGCCAATAGGCTTTACATCCTGCATGCGGAAGCGCTCAAGGACTTTATGAATGTACTCCCTCTGTGACAAGTAGAGGAGTCCTTGATGATTGTAGCATCTAATGCGCATACCAAGTATGTGAGAGGCCTTTCCCAGATCTTTCATCTCAAAGCTCTTTTTGAGCTGAGCCTTAAGAGCATCTAGCTCATCATGAGCTTTCCCTGCTATCAGCATATTATCCATATAGAGTACCAAAATCAATAAAGAACCATCACGGGCTTTCTTCGTGTAGAGATACAAATCCATAGCACTCTTGTTGTAGCCATGCGACTGCATAAAGGCATCAAACTTATGATACCACTCCCTAGGTGCCTGTTTCAAGCCATAAAGAATTTTCTTCAATTTGTACACTAGGTGCTCCCTGTCAGGTTCTGCAAAGCCCTTAGGCTGCTCCATATAAATCTCATCATGCAAGTCCCCATGTAAGAAAGCCGTCTTGACATCCATCCGGTATAAATCCAAGTCAAGCTGAGCAACCAAAGCTAAGACTAAGTGCAGGGTGGTCATCTTAACCATAGGAGAAAAGACCTCATCAAAGTCCACACCATGCTCCTGCTTAAAACCCTTTGCTACCAATCTAGCCTTGTATGTCGGTTGGGGTGTCCAGCGGTACTTTTCAGCTTGTACACCCACTTGCATGGCAAAGCCTTCTTGCTCTTAGGCAAGGAAACCAAATCCCAAGTCTCATTCTTATGCAGGGAGTATCTCAAACTGGATAGCCCTCTCCCAGGAGTGACTGCCACCCCTGCGCATAGCCTCATCATAAGTGAAAGGCTCTCTTGCATCTGTAACCAAGACATAATGTATCGAGGGTTGAAATCTATCAGGTGGACGTTTGTCTCTAGTAGACCGTCTCACGGCAGACTCTGCTGTCTGCACAACTGCCTGTCCAACACCCTGACCATGAGTATCTGTTGCAGCTGTAGGCTATCCAACTGGCTGTGCGGGAGCTCTCGGCTTCTCCTGAAATATGACCCTGCAGATCTCAACAACTCTCTCAGGCTGCCTATGCATCTTGTCTTCATGGAAGACTACATCATGACTGTGGATGACTTTCCACGCCTACGGATCCCAGAGACGGTAACCCATCTGCCTGCATCCCCATAACCAAGGAAAATGCATTTGACATTCTTGGGATCCAGCTTACTTCTCTTGTCCCTGGGCACATGGCAAAATGTCTCATATCCAAAGACACGGAGATGCGCATAAGAGGGAGGTTTTCCAGTCCATACCTCCTCGGCAACCTGGAAATCCAAACCGCTAGAAGGTGATCTGTTTATGATATGCATGACTGTACTAACTACCTCAGCCTAAAAGCTTTGTGGTAGGCCTGCGTGGCTAAGCATACTACGTAGATGCTCCTGGATGGTTCTATTCATTTGCTCAGCCAAACCATTCTGGGGGAGGGGTGTAGGGGGCGGTTAATTGACACTTAATACCCCTCTCATCACATTTTTTCACACTATCCATCTCCGAACACTACCACTTCTGTTGCAACGGCCACGAATGCCTTCATGTATAAGACTCTTTTTAACGGGTGAAATCTAACCACTTGGTCTCATTTCATGCAACAAGTGCTTCAATCTCAGGGTCCTTGGGACCTCGTCATTGGTCTAGAGCCTATGTCGGACCCTCGACTAGCTCACCTTGATTATATCCGTCAATGGAGAGCCCGCAATGCCACAACCAATGTTGAGCTGATGTAGGAATTGCTTCCTGAGTTTCACTCTCAATTGCAGCACTTCTCGCTCGTGTCAGAGCGTTGGAGTCACCTTCTCAACTGCTATGCGGCTCGTGATCGTACTCAGCGCATCGATCTCGACTTTGAGCTTCAAGAGTTCTCTGTTAAGGAAGGGGAGTGAAGTTGGCTGAATATAGGCAGTTACTTGCTCAGTTCGCTACTAGTGGCTCTCCAAAGTCAGATGACGATCAGGTCACATTCTTCTTGAATAAGTTGTCCGAAAAGTACTTCAATTTCATTCAACACATCATCTCTCAACCTCGATTGCCAACCTTCTACAAGTTTGAGTGCCAATTCTTGCGTTACGCAAGGCTACATGATTAAGTCCACAAGAAATCCTCATTACAGCCTTATTCAGAGCAAAGGGGGTTGGTTGCTTCTTCTTCGGAAGAGAAAACTAGTAGTGGCAAGAACTCGCCAGATGCGAAGGCAAGCCAATCAAAGGGTGACTCCTCTTCCTCATATGGAACCAAAGAATCTAGACCTATCTTGCAGCAATTGCCTAAGAAAAACAAGTTTTGTACACACTACCAGAGAGCAGGCCATGTGGATGAGGAGTGTCGCTCCAAGGCCCAAGGTCTTCCACCTAAAAAGCCTCAGCAGACTGCTGCAACTGCACAGTCCAAAGGGGCTACACCTTCCACTCCTGCTTCATCTGCTACTTCAGCACCTGTCGTTGCTGCTGGACATGTGGCTCGAGTATAGCCTCAGCAGCCTATCTCTTTCACTACCCTTGAGGGACTGGCTAATTGGTCTACAAGTTTCGATCCCATTGCACTTCATGCATGTATCTCACCTTCCTCCCCACCTCGTCAGGCGTTCCCTTGGCAGAGCCCTGTCACTAGACGTACCCGATGGTAGCCACTTTCTTAGACTATCATATCTTTAGGTCCTTTCGGATATCCTAGGTCAGTCTAGCATTCATTTTTCGCACTCTTAGAGTGGGTCCATAGGATTCATTGTCCTTAGCTTTTCCATTCTTTTGACTTCCGATGCATTTACTCACAGATTCATTGCATTTATTTCGAGTTAGATTTCCTTTCTGTTATGTTTTGCTTTGGAGCATCTCACCACTAACCTCTATTTTTGCAAATTCTCATCTCTTTTGTAGGGTTTTGTCTTTCAGTGTAGTGCTAACTTGTGTTGAGAAACCCTTAACCCTTCACCCGCAGTTTGTGTTTTTGCATTTCTATGTTTTGCGTTTAGGATTTGCAGCCCCAAAAATGGGCTCTATCCTAGATTGACGATTCCTATTTATAGGCCACTCTCTCATTCATTCCTTACGACTGATTCATTTAGTCTGTCACCTCTTCTCTCTAGCCTCTCCACTACCCTCACACCCCTTCAAGAGGACATTGCGGTTCGTGGTTGTCTTCATCATCTTCCTTGTGCTACGGCACCCTTGTTCCCTTGTATCACATTCACTCCATTCAGATCTTCATCATTCCATTCATCAGAGTTTCTTCTCTCTTCTTTTCTCCTCTCCATGTTTGCCGAGTTCACTCCGTGTTCCTCCCCACAAACCCTACTGTCTCACTAGTACGTCATCTTTTGACAACTTGTAGATTGCTTTGGTCCTACCTAGAAAAAAAG
Organism: Lygodium microphyllum; assembly: GCF_053477565.2. Classification (NCBI taxonomy): domain Eukaryota; kingdom Viridiplantae; phylum Streptophyta; class Polypodiopsida; order Schizaeales; family Lygodiaceae; genus Lygodium; species Lygodium microphyllum. The sequence continues at coordinate 1,662,410 of NC_141140.1, forward strand.
TTCCATGTAGTTCCATCCGCCTTTGTAGGGCTTGGTAGGCCACTGGGCAGCCGGCGTGCACCCTTTGTCCAATGTCTTGTCCTCTCTGGGGTGACTACTTGGATTCCCTTGGTAAGATAAGCATCGCCTCCGCAGTCTTGGTAGGCCATTGGGCAGCCGACGTACACCCCTTGTCCGATGCCTGGCTGCTTTGGGGTGGGACGCCTTGGGGTCAATAAACATCACAGTGGTTGGCCTAACCTTTCAGCTCAGTTTTGGGCCTGAGAGGGTTTGTTGAGCTAAAACTTGTTGATTAGCCTCCTAAACACCTCCAAAATACACTTAAAAATGCTCTTTTAGAGTAAAAACCCTAAAACGGGGAGTGGTTCGAGAGAGCTCAGTGGAAACCCTAATTTTTGGGCGCCCTTCCACATTTATAAATAGACAGGCTGCCCCCATTCAACCTTATTCTGTCTATGCAGGTTTCTCACCTAATGTGCAGATTTCAGCCATCAGCCTCCTCCCACGTGGCTGTCCAACCCTTGAGATTGCTGCCACTTCATTCGTGTTTGCTCTTGTTGTTGGCGCCTTCATCCATGCTGACGTCAGCTGCTGGCGATATCATCATCTGCTGCGATCTAATCATCTAGTCATCGCTGGCCATATCAGACACTGTTTCAGCCTACTGTTTACAACAGACTGTGCGCAGTTTCCAGCCTCTGATCGGCAGTACACTGCTGCGTTTACTAGTTTTCAGCCTCCAGACTGCTTCATTTTGGTGACCAGCATGCTGCCATTCACTATTTAGCACTCCTACACTCTGAGTGGTGGTCACAGACTTGGGATCTGTCTCGGGTGGACGTCACACTCCGACATTGCTGTGCCCTTGAGCAAGGACATTGTACACTCTTACATTCATTTACATGATTCATTCACTTCAGAGTTGTGTTCTCTCTCTCCCTTCTTCTGTTTGTGTTTGAGTTTTGAGTTTTGAGTTTTGCGTTTAGGGTTTGAGTTTTGCCCTCTGTGTCTGTGTTTGTCTCTTTGTGTTTCTGCCGTGGTTGTACACTGTGTGTCCTCAGTGCAAAACCTAGCAGTTTTCTTCACAGCTACTAGTGGGTAGGTATGCAGTAGGAGCAGGGCGTTTCAGATAGGCGGCTGCATTGGAGACAAGCAGTGTTGGTTGATTGATGATTGAACAGAGGGTAGCACTCTGACTAGCATCGCCTGTAGAAAACGGACAAGGGCAATTGTCGTGCTGTAGGCCGGGTGAGAACTTTGCTTGGTGTTGGTGAAGCTGCTCACAATGACAGAAGAGCTAGAGATGATGGCTCTAAGGTGAGCTGAGTTGAGGCTCAGCTCTGATACCAAATGCAAGAATAGGAAGAGATTGAAGCTCAACTGAGAGTGGAGTAGACAATGTAGAGTGTGAGAGCACGACACCCAATGCAATAATCTCAAGTGTAAGGTGCAAGTACAAAGTACAAACCTTGAACCTTAGGGTTGTAAGAGGGTGTTCACACCCTAAGTGTGTAAGACATGATAAGTGCCTAAAACGGTGTAATATAGGTACATAAAATAAAAGTAATAAATCTGGGGGAAAGAACTTTTTGTATGGAGAGTAAAAAATGCCCCAATGTCCTACTGAAGATCACCAGCACTCCTCTGTGAGCATAGGTGTGAGTTGAACTCAACAGATGCTAATTGTAGACGTCTTCAGTTGTTATGCATGGCCTTATTTTGTGGTACAAGAGTGAGGCGTACTCTCGATCCTGTGTGACTGGAGGGTGTTTGTGGAGATGTAGACTACTTCCAATGTTGGTGGCGTACAAGCAGATCATGGTGGCGAGTTTACTTCTCACCTCTTTTCTAAGTCTTGCAAGGATCACGGCATTCAGGCAGAGTATTCTCATTCGAACTTTCCTGCTAGTCCCTTGGATTGAAAGCCATCTCTTGGAGTAGCATCAATCAGTCTATTGTGGCCCTTTCTTCTACAGAGGTTGAGGATTGTGCCTTACGTTTGACTACTATGGAGGGAGTTTGGCTCTGTCATATCTTGGCAGAAATTGGCTTTCCATAGACAGGACCTACAAAGGTATGCATGGACAAGCAAAGTCCTCTAGCTTTGGCAAAGAATGTGGTGTTTCATGCTTGCACAAAGCACATTGCGGTTTAGTATCACTATGTTTGAGAGGAGATCGTGGATTTCGAGCTGGTGGTGGCCTATTGTTGAGAAAGCCGTTCGCGCCAAGGCTTCTATGCTTCATCACATGAGGTTGTTGGGTCTTTAGACACTCCCAAGATTTGAGAGGGGGTGTTAGCCTGCCTATCTTAGTCGTGTTAGGCTGTCATCTCCTAGTTGTGAGCTCTTGTCAAAGTCTGATAGAGACATGGGAGATTTGGGAGTTTCAGGTGTATTTCTTGTCTTTTCTTGGTGTTTGCACATATAAGTGTGCGTTTCCTAGGCTGTCTAGGTTTGTGACAATGTTTGCTATTTTCTGTGCCACATGTGTGGGCTGCCATGTCAGCAGGCTGCACATTTATTGCAGTTGGACTGCACAGAAGCAGTTGGCTGCTATTTATTGCCTCTGCCAAGAGCAATCGGCCAGATTTAGGGCATATTTTTGTAGTCGGTCAGTTTTGGTGGGAGTTGGCTCTATATAGCAGCCCTTCCTCAGTTGGTAGATCACTTGTCTTTTGCAGGCTTTGCACTCTCTATCTTCGATACTCTCCAACTTTGTTGTTGCCATCATTGTCGCAGCCTGATCTGGTGCCCTCATTGATGCTTAGAGCTGCGTGCAAGGATTGATCAGTTCTCTTGATTGTATCCAACGTTCTTCATTGTATTCACTGTAGTCTTTTTTCCTTCCTTTTCTTGCTCTCTATGTGTGTGTGTGTGTGTGTTACTTCTTCCATTTGTAGTCTCATAGGGGGACTATGTCTACTAACTGCAGAAGGCCCTCTATGGTTCGAAGCAAGCTCCTAGGGCTTGGTAATAGAGGATTGATCGATGCTTCTTGGATATTGGCTTTCATTGATCGGATCATGATCTGAACCTTTATTCCAAGGTTGTGGAGGATAGGTGCGTCTTGGTGATTTTGTCTGTGCAACACACAAGACGTTGATCAGACTCCTAAGATATTGAGATAGGAGTTCGACATGAGGGATCTTGGGATTCTCCACTTCTTGCTTGGATTGGAGATCTATGGCATTTTTTTTTCCCAACACAAGTACGTCTCTGAGTTGCATTCGGAGTTTGGTATGGTTGAGTGCCAGCCTATTTTATGCCCCATGGATCTTGAGTCCAAGTTATTGGCAGCATGAGCTCCCTTACCATATGCTACCCGCTTTAGGTGCCTTGTTACCAGATTACTTGCCCGGATATTTCTTTTGTGGTGGCTTTGTTGTCTTCTCCTACATAGGATCATTTGAGTGTAGCTTTACGTGTTCTTCGTTAGTTACAGGGGACTCGATTCTATGAGATCATGTATGGGGGGTTGCTCTTTTCAGATGGAGTGATTTTGATTCCTCAGGTGATGTGGATTTGTGATTGTCCACTACAAGTTACGCTTTCTCCCTTGGATTGAGAGCCCTCTCTTGGATCGACAAGAAGCAACCTACTGTGGCCCTTTCTTCTAGAGAGGTTGAGTGTTGTGCACTTTGTTCTACAACTACGGAGGCTGTTTAGGTCCGTCATCTTTTGGCAGAGACTGGCTTTTCACAGACAAGACCTACCGAGCTGTGCATGCACAACCAAAGTGCCCTTGTCTTGGTGGGGAAACTTGGTGTTTCATGCTTGCACAAAGTACATTGAGATTTGGTACCACTATGTTGGAGAGCAGATTATGGATTCCGAGTTGGCACTGGCCTATTGTCCCATGGAGACAATGCTTTGTCACATGAGATTGTTGGGTCTTTGGATACTCCAAGGATCTGAGAGGGGTGGTTAGCTTGCCTATTTGTTAGCCATGTCAGTCTATCATCTCTTGGTTGTGAGCTCTAGCTAGAGGTTGACAAAGACATGAGAGCCTTAATATTTTAGTGTGCATTTGTTGTGTTTTAGGCACATTTATTGTGCATTTTCTCAGATTGTTAGCTAGTTTACACCCTTTGCCAGTGTCTGTCTGCTGTACAACTGCCCATGATGTAGTGTCATCATTTTCCCCATATTACTCTGCAGTCGGACTGCATTTATTGCAGTTACAGGTATTATTGCAGCAGGTTGGCCATATTTTTGGCCTATTTTCAGTAGTCGGCCAGATTTGGTGGTTTTCTACTATTTTAAGCCACATCATTTATCTTTTCTTTCTCTTGAAAAGGCCCATGCACCTCATGCTTAACTTAAAAAACAAGTGCCCATTTCTGTTCATTGTCTTGAGCCTTGCCCTTTCTGAAGGCAAGAACACTATTCCCACATGCATCACATTGTACCTTGAAAGCCTTTCGAAGATTAGGTGAAATCAAAGTTGGATCTTAAGTTAGCTTGTCTTTAATTGATTTAATAATGCAATCTTTTTTTCAGCGCATGTAATAGGCACTCAGTTCTTTTGTAAAGCATGAAGGGGAGATAATATCTACAAAATGGTGGATGAACCTTGTATACTAATCCAAGGAAACTACGAAAGTCATGCAAAATCTGAAAATTTGGCCAACTAAGAATGTTCTTCACCATTGTATCAATGTCATGATGTCCTAGATATGCTAATGCATGACTTAGAATGATTGCTTGTAACATCAACTATGCTATAGGTAACCGCTGCACCAGAAACCCTTGGCAACTATGTATGCTAGTAGGCAGGTTCAATGCTTGACATTGAAAGCACATAGATAAATCTTAATGTAAGGTACAAACAGGCTTGTAATTGAGACCGTGGAGTAGGAAACAGGAATTGAGAAGCATGGTTATTGAGGTCCTTGCGATTGTCACAATGTCTAAATAGTACAAAAGTTTTGTAAGGAAACAGCTAAGTGACAGTCTGTTTTGTAAAGGACTATCTTCGGTGTTTTTTAGTTTTTAGAGCCATAGAAAATTGGTGGTGGAACCGATGTTTAATTGGTGGTTAAATGCATTACTAATTCCTCTGGTTCTTTCCCATCAAAACAGGATAGGCATCATCTCCAGATGCAGCTGCAACAGCACCAAGCCCTGCATCAGCAACTTCAGACTAGCACCATGCAGCAGGGGCAACAGTTGCAACAAACTCTGGGACAAAATCAATTGGCTCAAGCTGGACAAGCGAAACCACACCTGGGGCAAATAGGCTCCAATCCAGCCAGCACTTTATTTGGGAATGCACAACTTCCAACTAATGTGGTGATTTTCTGAAGATACACAGAGAACATATTACATGTTTCCATGAATACTGTGGAGACATGAAAACTGAACGATATTCACTGATTTCAATAAATGTATTTGTTACAGATGGCGAATCTGCCTCAATCAACTGTGCTACATCAAAGATTGCATGTGAGTTTCTAGATTTGGGTACTATTTTCAAGAACTTGAGTCAATCCAAGTAAAGCTACATGAAATGACTACCCTTACATATGTACTTGAACTGGCTTATGGTAACTATGTCTTAGTCATCTATGATTTATCTTTGGTTTGTCTGAATGAAACTGGTTTCAGTGATGAACTTAATTCAAAAGTAATGGGAAAAGCAAAGAGGCTGATGCTCTTGAAGTTCTAGTTTGAAAAAGGAGTATATGAACTGCTGAAGCCAAGCCAAACCAAAAAGATATGGTTGGTCATGGAAGCCTAGCTTGCTGTCCCTTTGAGTAAACACTGCTATATGCCTTCCCCTTTCCGTGTGGTCTTCGTGTCCTGCAGCCATTCAGCCCTGTAGCCCTTTTGTCCTTCCCGCACTCTTTGTAAATTGTAGTATCTTCCCCCTTGCCTCCCTGAACGTCATTCTTGTGAGAAACTGTGGAGCAACAGAAGCAAAAAGGTAGAGCTGATAGAACTGTTGTAAACAGAAAGAACTGAACAAAAGAACAAGAACACATGAACTCAAAGAGATGAACTCAGAAAACGGAATCCATATACCAGAGCACAAGAGTATGTACAAAACCATGGGCTGTGGGCAACCTGCAGAGTGCTCCCAGTCTCCCTCTCTCCAACAGGATGCAATGTCCTTGTATCAGATACTAAGAAAGCTAAGTACAGGCCCCAGGGGCTGCCTTGAATAGACTGTGTAAATGGCCAGCATTAAAAGTGGTCAGAAATAGAGGTGCCAGCATTAGATGCAGTGCCATAGAAATGAAATCCACTTTCTTTGCCTATGAGATTTAACACCCAATATATGCACATTGCTAACAAATATTACCATCTTCTACTCCCGTCCCACCTCTTACTTATTCTTCTCATCCTCTTGCTCCTTGGCCCTATTTGCTCCCATGTCTTACCTCTTACTCAAACCTATCTTTCACCTAGCATTTGGAAAGCTCCCGTCCCGTCACAACGCACTGCTGCCCCCCGCCCCGACTGTTCATGCCAGCCCGTTTGCTTCCCCCCCCCCCCCCCCCCCGTTGCGCCCCGTTTGATGGGCGTTTGACGTGCCACCTGTCAGAGTGCAGCGGTGCGGAAGCGTAGGAATGAGAGAGAGAGAACGCAGAGAGAGAGAAGAGAGAGAAAGAGACAGTGGAAGATGAAGATCTGCTGTATAAAGTGTGCTGTATACAAAGATATGCAGATATATACACGGGCGCAGTGTGTTGGACTGCGTGTTTCCACCTCGACGATGCAACCTGCTGTTCACCTCGAAGTCCGCTGCAGCCTGCACGATCTCTTGTCCGAAATCTGCGAACAGAGACGGAATCTGCACGAGCCTCCAGCCTGTAAACTGCGAGTAAAAGAATGTAGGAGACTGCTGGAAATCACGGCTATAAATAGCCAAGAACTGGGCGCCAAATAACTGCCTATCGGCTGCAGCCGACTGTACTGTACCAGGTCGGACTGCCACGTGGCAGTCCGACTGTACAGCCTGGCTACAGTCCGACCAGGCGACTAATCTCTAACATCCCCTCTCAGAGCTTGGGCGGGGCAAAAGCCCGAGGGATCTGGCATGTCTCCAAAGTAGAGCATGGGGAAGCGCCTTCGTAAACAAATCTGCAAGATTGTTCTCCGTCTTGTAGTACTCCACGGTGATGGTCTCATCCAGAAGCTTCTCTCTGATGAAGTGGTACTGGATCTCTATGTGCTTCGTCCGGGCATGAAAAACAGGATTCCGTGCCAAGGCAATGCAACTCTCATTGTCGCATTGCAGCAAAGTAGGACGAGTCTGGGGGCAGCCAAGCTCCTCCAACAATCTCCGAAGCCACACAGCCTCACATGTGGTGGAAGACGTGGCCCGATACTCCGCCTCAGTAGACAAAAGGGCTACCGTGGGCTGCTTCTTGCTACTCCATGAGATAACACCTGCATCCAAAGTAAAACAGTAACCTGTAGTAGACCGCCTGTGGTCCACATCACCGTCCCAATCCGAGTCGCTTCAACCTGCAAAAACAAGATCTGAACCACCTGTGCCTGCTGGATAATGAATCCCTAAATCAGACGTCCCTCTCAAATACTGAAGTATCCTCTGGTCTGCCTGCCAATGCACCGTCTGAGGTTCACTCATAAACCCCGCCAAGAGCCCAATAGCAAAACAAAGATCAACACGAGTGTTGAGGAGCCAAATCAATGATCCAATCAACTGACGATAGCGGGAAGCATCCGCCATGGGAGAAGCTGAATGGGAAGTGGCCTTCCAGTTCAGATCCATAGGAGTAGAAATGGTCCGATAATCCTCCATCGCAAAAGAAACCAAGAGTTCCTGTACATATCTTTGCTGAGAGATGACGATCCCCCTCTGAGACTGATAAATCTCATGGCCCAAGAAGAAATGGAGTAGACCCAAATCCGTCATCTCGAACGTCCAATGTAAAGCTGCCTTCGTCTCTTGGACCTTCTGTGCATGATCACCTGTGACAATCAAATCATCAACATACAACACAAAAAGCACACAACCAGCCTCGGAAGTGTGTACATAAAGCTGCGGATCGGCCTTGGAACACCGATATCCCAACTGTGACTGAAGGAACGAGTCAATCTTCTCGTTCCATGCACGCGGAGTCTGCTTGAGGCCATACAAGGCCTTCTTCAACCTGTAGACTTTCCCATCTGAAGATCCATAGCCAGGAGGCTGCTCTACATAGATCTCCTCCTTCAAATCACCATTGAGGAAGGCCGACTTCACATCCAACTGGTAGACAAGCCATCTCCTATGGCCAGCCAAGGCAAGAACAACTCGAATAGTCGCCATACGAGCAGTGGGGGCAAAAGTGTCATGACAATCAATCCCTAGGCGCTGTGCAAAACCTTTAGCAACAAGGCGAGCCTTGTGCTTGTCCAAAGAACCATCACTAAGGTACTTGGTCTTGAAGACCCATTTGACGCCAATCACGTTCTTATTCGGGGGGCGTGGCACGAGTGACCAAGTGCCATTCCTCTCAATAGCCTCCAACTTGGCTTTCATAGCTTTCTTCCATGGTGCAGACTGTAAAGCCTCCTTCACGGAGGTTGGATCTCGATCTTGCATAACACGGGTCATCAAACAATAGTTAGAGCAAACAAGCTCCGCAGAATGTGCCTGGTGCCTTCGTGACCACCGCAGGCCATCGTGCGGTTTCCACTCCTTAGGAACCCCCTCGATCCCTAAATCACGGAGTGTGTCACGGGCCCAACGAGGAGGAGGCCGGACCTCTGCTTGTCTCTCTCCATCAGCTAAAGACTCCGGGATATCCACCGGTGGTAACTCCTCGGGGGTGACCAGTGGAACAGTAGACTCTGTATCAGAAACAGAATCAGAATCAAAATGCACGGGCTCCAAAGGAACTGTCGCGGGAGCCCAACTCTCCCCTGGATCTCCAAGAACGGGATGCTCCTCACCCGCTGCTATGGCCGGAACCTCTACGAACCGCACATCTCGACTGGTGTACACATCCCGCTTGACGGGATCATACAAATGATAGCCTTGGGAGGACTGAGAGCTGTAGCCAACAAACACTTGTCTTCGGGAAGCTGCTTCAAATTTATCACGATGAGTCTTGGGAATGTGAACATAGGTATCACACCGAAAGACCCTAAAATAAGAAACATCGGGCTTAGTCCCAAAGTAGGCCTCAAAAGGTGTGATCCTATCAACGGCCGAAGTGGGGGATCGGTTAAGGATGTGGACTGTAGTAGCCAGAGCCTTGGCCCACAGAAACTGAGGTGTCTGTCGGTGCTCCATCATGGTGCACGCCATCTCGATCACACTTCGGTTCTTCCGTTCGAGAATGCCATTTTCTTGAGGAGTGTTGGTATTAGCAAACTCCTGGTGAATACCTTTATGTGCACAAAAACGAGCAAACTCATTAGAAACAAATTCACTACCCTTGTCGGATCGCAAGGTCTTCAATCTCCGGCCTGATTGGTTCTCCTCAAAGAGAAGCCAATCCTTGAAGTGGGAGAAAGCTTCTGACTTCAATGCCAAGAAATAGGCGCATGTCATCCTGCTATAGTTATCTACAATCAACATGAAGTACGAGCTCCCTTGCAAGGACTCATTCCTCATAGGGCCACAAGGATCTGTAGATACAAGCTCCATCGGTGAAGTAGACCGCCACGAAGCTTTGTTGGGAATCACATCCCTATGCTGTTTCCCACCAATGCAGGAGACGCATGGCTGCTGGCTCACCACTATGTCTGGCAACCCTCGAACAAGCTATCCATGTGACGCCCTCCGAAGATAATCATAGTTGAGTTGACCAAACTGAGCATGCCATAGCTTTGACTGTGTCTGAGAGGTAAGAAGAAGAGTAGGGAGGGCGGTAGAAGATGTCAATTTGTAGATGCCATTCTCCTCATATCCTGATGAGAGAACCTTCCGTGACCCACGATCAAGGACTCGCACCGAATCACTGTCAAACTCCACCAAAAGTCCAAGTGAACAAATCTTATGAACCGAAAGTAGATGATACCCTAAACCTGGCACATGTAAGGCCTCTGAGGTATGGGTACCAGCACGTCCATCTGGAATAAGCTGCATCTCACCCCGTCCTGCAATAGACACCGAAGAGCTATCTCCAATGAGAATTTGCCCACGCGAAGGTCGCAACTGGATAACACCAACTGATGAAGGAGTCATGTGCCGGGAGACACCACTGTCAACGATCCACTCTCGAGCTTGGGGAGCTGTCATCGCAACATCAGAAGCATTCGGTGTAGAGTCCTCAATGACAGCTAGATGAAGAAACGCAGCTGATGAGGGTGTAGCCACCGCTCCAGAATCCTTCGTGTCCTTCTTGTTGGTGTCCTTCTTGTCTTTGTCAGGGCAATCCTTCTTCCAATGGCCGGTCTTACCACAAATATGGCATGTGGGTTCTTTGTCCTTGTCCTTGTCCTTCTTTGACTTGTTATCCCCCTTCTTCTTCTTTTGGTCCTTCCCCTTCTTCTGAGAGACTTGACCTGTCAGTGCCTCCGACTTGGAAGCATTCTGTCCCTTCAGTTGTTCCTCTTGGTCCAAGACCATAGGAACCAACTCTTCCCACCGAAGAGTGGACTCTCGCCCCGAAGCAATGAGGGCGGAGTAGAAAGCAGTGAATCGTGGCGGCAACTGGGACAAGAGTGTGATCGCCATGTCTTCGGAGGAAATCGGCTTCCCTGCATTCTGAACCTGCATCTGAAGCTGTCTAAGCTTGTTGATGTGCTCCCGCAACGAAGAAGACTTGTTCATGGACAAGGTCCGCATCTGCACCTCCAAAGAAACCCGCTTCATAAGGGTCATTCGGTTATACATGTGATCAAGCTCCAGCCATATCTCCCGAGCCACCGTCAGGTTCTCGATGTGGGCTATCACGGCTATTGTACAAGACAGAAAAAGAAAGGAACGAATCTTGGCATTCAGTTTGTCCCAGTGAGGCTGTGCCTTGGCCAACTCCGCACGAGCATCGGAAGAGAGTTTGGACTCATCTCTCACCGAGGGCCGGTCGATCTCCTCCTGTACAAGCTCCGCCAAATCGTAGGACTCAAGGATGGCCAATATCATCACGCACCAAATGCGGTAATTGTCGCCATCGAGCTTCTGATTTGCGGGAAGAGCCGGTAAGACAGGCACCTTTTGGTCCATGATCGTCTGGAACTCCAAGTCAATCTCTGTAGATATCTTCACCTGTAATGCCTTTACAAACGCAAAAGCAGCTTCCTCTGACTGTGAAAACGCAGCCTGCTAGGGCTCTTCCGCGTCCCGGAACTTCTTCACCCGCCGGAGGCGATGAAAAAGCAAAATCTGCACTTGAAAGCTGAAAACTCAAACTTGCTCCTCGTCAAATAGCAGAAAACAGCAGCAAATCCACCACCTCGACTCCTTTCCCACGCGCGCTCGCTTCAGCCTTGTTCCGAGGCGCAGTCCTCTTGCCTGCCCTCAAATGCTGAAAACGCAGCCTTGTGTCGCGATGGAAAGTCCTCTTCATGTTGGTTCTGCACTCAGTCAGCCCTTCAATAGTGCTCTGATACCATGTCAGAGTGCAGCGGTGCGGAAGCGAAGGACTGAGAGAGAGAGAACGCAAAGAGAGAGAAGTGAGAGAAAGAGACAGTGGAAGATGAAGATCTGCTGTATAAAGTGTGCTGTATACAAAGATATGCAGATATATACACAGGCGCAGTGCGTTGGACTGCGTGTCTCCACCTCGACGATACAACCTGCTGTTCATCTCGAAGTCCGTTGCAGTCTGCACGATCTCCTGTCTGAAATCTGCGAACAGAGACGGAATTTTGGTGAGCCTCCAGCTTGTAAACTGCGAGCAGAAGAATGTAGGAGACTGCTGGAAATCACGGCTATAAATAGTCAAGAACTGGGCGCCAAATAACTGCCTGTCGGCTGCATTAAATGCAGCTGACTGTACTGTACCAGGTCGGACTACCACGTGGCAGTCCGACTGTACAGCCTGGCTACAGTCCGACCAGGCGACTGATCTCTAACACCACCCCTGACTGCTTGCCCCCGCTCCGACAGCTCGCGCCTGCCTCGTCTGGCCGACCCTGACAGCTCGCCCTTGGCCCGACAGCTCGTGCCCGCTCGTCCTCCTGGGACACACCGCTCCCCCGCTATGTTGCTATCCCTCCCCCCTGGCGCACTACCTTTCCCCTGCAATCTCGACTCTGTCCGGGGTGGACGTACCACCCCTCCGTGTGGTACCCGTCGTAACCCGACATCCGTGGCGTCCAACACCTCCCCCACTGCCAAAACAAAAAACCAAATCCCTCCCCCCCCCCCCCCCCCCCCCCAACAAAAAAAAAAACCCTCCAGTTGCTCCCTCCATCCGCAGTAACTTTTCCCCTCGGGAAGCACCGCAACGTGACTGGTAGCTTTTCAGAAGAGATGCACAATGGAAACCTCTGGTCAGATGCCGGCGCACTCATCGAGTGCCCCCCAGTCAAACACTTTGCGTGTCGTTCTCTTTGACGAGTAGCTCTTAAGCGTCCGGGCTAAAGAGTTGGAGCTAAAGCCTAAAGGAAACAACGATTTATGGTCAGGTAGTAGGACATTCCCTAGCCAGGGCCCAGCTTCAGGATTGTCTTCACTCCACGCTGTGCATCGGCACAGTGCAAATCGTGGAGGCGGTTCCAATGAGCCAAGGAATCTTCACGGTTCGGCTCAGCTCGGTAGATGTAGCTCGTGAGTTACTTGCCAGCTCACCAATGCATCCATGAAGGGGGTCATATACATGGTCCCTTGGTACAGTGGCTTCATTGTGGAGGCATTTGCACTTCACAATAGGTTTCTTTGGCACCCTGTCACCCTTCTCTTTCTCGGCCTGGCGATAGAGTATCGCGAGTTGGTGGAAGGCTTTGGACGCCTCTTCGGCACGGTCCTTCCCGCGTCTTTCGCGGACGCAGTGACAGCGGCAAGAGTCCCAAAGGTACGGGTGGCAGTGAAAGAGGTTAAGAATATCTCACAGTTCCTAGAGATTGAGGCAGGCGGACACTCCTTTAGGCAACAGGTCATTGTGACTGGGCAGCCAGGGCAGTGCTTGCGTTGCCATGACTTTGGGCACCAGGTAGCAGAGTGCACGCGTTTTGGTGCTAGGGTGGCTCCGCTGACAAGCACACAAGTGGATGTGGATGGCTTCACACGAGTACAAAGATGACAGAGAGGGAGACGGCAGGGGGGAGCGACGTAGAGAGCAGGTGGGCAAGTGATGCCTCCTCGGCAGAGCACTCCACAGCCCCCCCTGCCCGTCCCACCCGGCACGACTGCAACTCCCCACATCCACCACTCGCACACATCCCACATCCACCCCCCTTCACATCCCATGTCCCTCCACACACCACACCACACACCCCTCCCCTCTTACTGACCCTACGCCACAACCTCCCCCTTTCCGGGGCCACCAGTCCCCCCCCCACACCCGCCATGTATCCCTGTCCATCCCACCATCCCTCGATCCTCTTCCCCTCCACCACCTCCCCTATGGAGCACCCCCCTTGATCCGCACCCGGTTCAGGTAGTCTCCCCCAGACCCACCCCCCATCCTCCCATAGGAGGTGATGAGGCACACACATCTACTTCCTTTTCGCACCAGCAGTCCTCCCCCTCCCATACAACCACCAACTCATTCGCCCTTGCCGCCCATTACACCTTCTCGAGATAGGCAGAGTTGTTGCCACAGGAGTTCTGCCGCAGTGGTCCATGATCCTACTTGAGAGTTGCGGAGCGGGGAGAGTTTCCACTACCTCTAGAGGTGGGGATCTTCGTGGTTCGTAAGTCAAGGAGAGGCAAGGTCCATCTACTAGCACCACCGGATGGACCAAACTACACCTTTTTTCTTCAGTCCTCTCACTCAGGGGAGTGGATGACTACACAGATAGAGGAGGAGTTGAAGAGTCAAGTGGCGGATCACATCTCCTAGTGGATGGGAGATGAAGGATTAGCATTGTTTGCAATGTAGTGGCTTGGGTGCATGATGGACATTAACTGGTGGGCTGGTGTCGAGGTCCCACACTTGAGTATTATCTTTTGAGCCCCTCCACGACAGAGAGCTCCGAGAGACGTGGTCGAGTGGCCCGTTTCTACCAGTGTACCGAGTCATGACTCTCAGCATGGCTGATAGATGCATTGATAGTACCACCTGGCGCATCTATTACCCCTATGCTCCGGCCGAGGGCCACCATGGGAGATTGGAGTTCTCTTTCCAGACAGGCGGAAAGCGTACTTGCATGCCTCACAATTTCTCCTTCTCATTAGCAGTCTCCATACTGAACACATGCCTGTTCGGTCAGTCATAAGTTTTCCCATGAGTTTACACCTACCATCTTGGAATGTGAATAACCTCCACTACAGTGGGACACGTGGTTCCAGGAAGTTGATTGTTTGGTAAGAGCTGCAGCCTGCCTTGGCGGGAGGGATCGACATCTTGCTTCTGCAAGAGCACAAGCGCATCCCCACCCAGGCCTAGCGGGTAGCGAAGGTGCTTTCGGGCAGCTCGCACACTTACTGGGAGCATGCCATAGGTGCCCACGGTAGGAGTGGAGGCGTATGCACCTCTAGTGGCCCGAGTCTCACTGCCTGTGTATGAGACCACGGGGCGATAGTGGTAGGGAGTGTTCTATGTATCAGATTGGATATTGGGGACTCGTGCGTTGGAGTTCTCAATGTCTATGCCCCTACGGAGGTTAGGGCTCGTAGCAGGTTCTGGGTGGAGATCGCGAATGACTCCTGGATCGTTGGAGGAGACTTCAACAACCTGGAGGTTTTGGAGGACCAACAGGGTAGAGGCAGAAACTACCAGGGCATTGCTGGGGAGGAGTAGGTGGCATGGGAGGTTTTTATGTTGGTAGTCGGAGCACGCGATGCCTGGAGAGACCCTGCCTTCCATAGGAGGGAGAGGTCCTTGGACTTCTCTTGGGGATACAGGTGGCTAGGTGGAGTTCTGCTGAAGCAGTTGGATAGGTTTTATGTGGGAGAGTGGGAAGGCTCTCGTGGAGGCCAGACTGAGCAATTGGCAAGCACCACGTTGTCTGATCATTGCCGGGTTCTCCTGACACTTGAACCCCCAGCATCCGCCCTAGACACATGATCTTGTCGGATCCTTGACTCGATCTATAGGAGGGAGGAGGTGACGAGATAGATAGAGCAGATTTGGACTAGAGAGTGGGGCAGGAGGGACTGGATAGTAGAGGAGGTTGCAGAGGTCCTAGCAGAGTCGAGCAGAATTTGCCAAGAGGCAGCCATACAGGCCATGTAGCAGAGCTGGGAGGAGAAGAGAGCACTCCGGCGGGACTTGGCAGCCACGCAAAGATTATTATAAGAGGCACTAGGGGATCCCACCCTCCATGCACAGGAGATTCGCGCGAGAGCAGCCATTGCTGGCGTGGAGGACAGACGCTCGGAGTTTTGTTTTTGAACCTCAGGAGCCTTCTGGGCACGGAAGGGGGACACGATGTGCAGGGAGTTCTTCCAGGTGCACTGGTCTTGCATTGCAGGGAGAGCAGATACGTAGCCTTCGGGATTAGTATGGGAGGACTTGTTCTAGCCCAGATGAGGTGATGGAGATTGCCACCGACTATTACACACGCCTTTTCCAGCAGGAGACAGCTTCAGCTAGAGGACAGAGATGTAGACAGCAGGTATGGGATCACACCCCGTCCCTTGTCACAGAGGAGATGGGTCGCTCCCTCTTAGCCTCCTTCACAGAGAAGGAACTAGAGGAGGCCTTCCATACACGGGATGGGCAGAAATGCCCGGGGGAGGATGGCCTCTCCAAGGCCTTCTTCACTACCTACTAGGAAATGATGAAGGACCCCCTACTGATGGCCTTCTAGGAGATTTTCACTTTAGGACAGATGCCAGGGAGTCTCTTGGCAGGCCTTATCAGTCTTCTTCCCAAAGGGGGAGACCGGTTGGAGCTTTCCCAATGGAGATCCATCATCTTATTGTCAGTGGCCTATAAGACACTGGCAAAGATGATTGGTAGGGGACTATGCCCTGTGCTTCCAGATATCATCCATGACACACAGACAGGCTTTGTCCAGGATAGGAGCATCCTTGACAATGTGTTTACCTTCTTTGAGGCAAAAGAGTGGGCTCAGCACAGTGGGCAGAGACTGGCCGTACTACTGTTGGATTTCGAGAAAGCTTATGACAAGGTGGATTGGGACTTCCTAGAGGGCACCATGGTGAGGCTAGGATTCCCCCAGGTGTGGATTCGTGGAGTCTCCATCCTTAACTGATCGGCCACCATTAGGGTTCTCATAGGCGGAAGGCGAGGGGAGGAGTTTCGGCTGGAGAGATCGGTTCGATAGGGCTTTCCCCTGGCCCCATGCCTATTTCTACTCTTTAGAGAGGTGATGTCTCACTTCCTTAAGTCACGTGTGAGCTGATTACGCAGCCTTCGACTTGCAGTGAGAGAGGAGACTAAGTTGTTAGACTCAGAGTATGCAGATGATACAATCCTCTACATAGAGGACAATGAGTTGATATTGGAGAGAGTGAGGCTGGAGCTTGATGTGTTCCGTTCTGCAGTGGGAGCGAAAATCAACAGGCAAAAGTCGGTTGGTTTCCTCACATACCCGGACTCTAGCACTGAGTGGGGCATCGACTTGGGATTTAGATGGGTGAGTAGAGGGCAGACCGTCCAATACCCAGGGTTCCAGGTGGGACTTGACATCACTCCTGCCCAGCAGTTTCTTCTTTGTTGGGGTAAAGGCGCCTCCGCCGTGCCGCCGCGTGTATTACTACATTGACAGTACCGGCCACTGCACACTGCAGGTGGCGGGCGCCCGCCACGTCACTTTATTCTTTACATTCATTTTAGTGACTAGTAAATAAAGGAAGGCCCGGTCACACATTGTGACTGTTGGAGTTCCCATTTCTTATCTCTCTCTTTCTGGCTCTTGCTCTCCCGCCATAGCTCGCGTGCAAGCTTCGATCCTTCTCACCTTTCAACTGGTATCAGAGCTTGGCTCTCCGATCCTGTGGAGCTCGACCTCGACTCGCATTACTTCAGCTTTCAAATGAATACCTACAGCCTGCAGTCCTCATGGCAGCCATAGCTCAAAACTTCAAGGTATGACTTGTTCCTTCCACTCTCCCCGGTTGTTCTCGGACTTGTTGGCCATGCCTCAGGGCTTGTTTGGGCTCTTGTGAGCTCAGCCCAGACTTCAGTTTACAAGTCAAACAGTGGACAGCAGGGAATAAGGATAGCCATTGATAAACTTCTACTTGAATTTTTGAAGCCCCTTTTCTTCACTAGGCTTCATTGAGCTTTGTGAGCCCTTGCATTGGGCTTTTTTTTCATCTTCATTGGCCCTCGTTGGCCCTCGATTGTCTCCTCCCAGTCAGCGTGACCCCATGCAAATTGCGCTGAAATCTAGCAGCTGAAGGACAACTGATTCAGCTTCCCGGGGCAGCCCGTCAAGCAGTTTCCCCTTGTGCTCCATGTGGTTTGAGCCCACTCAAGGCTTCTTGGAGCACTACTAGTGCCCACCTACCCTCCCCATTCGTCTTCCCCAGCACATGTGGCAGTCCAGGCCTGCTCAGAGATCACGCAGGCTGCGCCCTGCTGTGGCAACACTTTACAAACGTGGCATTCCTCTTCCTCCAGCTCCCACTTCCTCCTGGAGCTCATTGGGCACTCTATAACCACCTTGGCCTTGCTCTACGCCCTTTTGTACTGATCTATGGCACTTAGCCTTTGAGCTTTGAGCTCCACATTTTCAGATAGGCTAAGAAATCACAGGTCTACATGCTGTAATACAGGGCAGCCCCCTGCTTCTCATGCCTGAGATCAGTGGTGATGGTCCGATGATGCCCCTTTTGTGCTCGGTAAATGCCTATATGGTTGGGGATGATGTGCCATTGTTTGGATAGGCTTTTGGAGCTGGATTGAGCCCTTGTTTGCTCAGATTTTCACTGTTCATAGGTTGGAAATAGGGCAACGCTTGCCTCTTGGATGCTTCACGGTCATGGATTATGGTTATGAGACGTATGCGGCCTACATGATGCCTAGTGCCTTGGGAATCTATGCACATGATTATGCCATGATTTTGGCCTGAAATATTGGCTGAAATTTCTCAGTTTTGACAGTCAAACTTGGTAACAACAGTGGGCTGAAGGTACTTTGGATGCTTTGTCACTTACCTATTGGTACCGGATGTATGCTTTGGGATTTGCCATCATGTATCTGACATTTGGGGACGACTTTGAGCTCATGTTTGAGTCTATGGAATGTATTTGAGCTACACATAAGCTCCGTCTTGGTTGGTATTCACTGGCATTTGGACCGACTTGGCATGCTCTTGGATCGCTTATGCCTCATGTCTATGCTTGACAGTTAGGCTTCATACATTACATGCTATTGGAGCAGTTACATGTATTGTAGTAGACTATGTCATTGAGCAGTTACAGATGCATTGAGACCTTGGGATTATACTCCGACAATTGGATGTTGCATTGAGAGTATGTCTTGGTTCACAGGATGCTTATGAGCTAAGTCTCAGTTTTGGATCCGCTTTCTTTTGAGCAGATACCTATTTGTGTCAGGTTTTGGCAGTTGCAGGTACATTTTACCTAGATTGTCTGGGGGTGTGCCTCTTACTGGCAGATGCTATTTGACATCTCTCGGTGTTATGCTCATGTATTTTCACTGTCATTTGGCTTTGCTTTGTCCTCTTTATGCCGGCTTTGGACCTAGCATTGTTTAGTTGACATTAGATCCATTTTTGGGACAGTTTGCTCTCATTATTGCAGTTCTGAAATTTATTACAGTAAGCATTTATTGGTGGACTGAGCAGTATTTTTTATGCTGAAATATCCTGATTTGGTGTACCGCACCTAGTACTAAGTGAGCAACATCTTTTGGCACACTTTTCTCGCCATTTGGAGCTCATTTCAGTGGATTTTGGGCATTTTCTGCAGTAAAATAGCAAGCAGTTTTACATTGTCTGTGCATTTCCAGCCTGCATTATGGCATCCTCTTTGATTGATAATGCCATATTTAACATCACAAAGTTGGATGGTACCAACTACTCTTATTGGAAGAGTTAAATTTGGCAGGTCTTGGTGCAGAAAACTCAGATTAAGCCACTTCGGTTGAGCGGGGAGCAGCCTAAAACTATGAACAATGATGACTGGCTTGAACTTGATGAGCTATGCAAGTCCACGATTGTATTGTCTCTCACTGAACAGGTACATTATAATGTATTTGAGGAAGCACAGAGTGTATGGGATCTATGGAATAAGATCAAGAATCTTTATGATAAGAAAAGTCCGGCGAGTCAGATGTACTGGTTGAAGCAGCTTATGGATCTATGCATGAAGGATAATGCGACTATGTTTGCTCACTTGAGCCAGTTCCATGCTATACCGAAGAACGTGACTTCGCAGGATATCACCTTTGGAGAGGAAGTAACTCCTCTTTTCTTGCTTGGGACTCTGAATGAGTCATGGGATGTATTCTGCACTGCCCTATGTGCCTCTAGTGCTACTCTGAAATTGAATGATGTTGAGAGTGCTCTTCTGCAGGAAGAGGTTAATCGCAAAAACTTGGATGCCTCTCGTGTTTCACATGCTTTGACAGTTAGAGGCAGGAATGACAGGAATGATCGTGGTCATGGCCGTGGCCGTGACTCGCAGAAGGGTCGGTCTAAATCTCGTGGAAAGTCGCGTAGTAAGTTGCGTGGGCGCAATGCTAATGTCACTTGTCATCATTGTGGGAAAAAGGGCCATATCAGACCACAGTGTCATGAGTTGCGCAAGGATAAGGGGAAAGACAAAGTGCATGAGAAGTCCTCTGATCGCAGCATAGTATCTGCGAAGTCGAGCGTCAAGATTGAGGAAATTAATGTCATGCAGACCGAGGATTCCGATGGTGGCGATGAGTTCATACTTGCAGCCAGTTCTTCTGATGCCTCACACTTGACTGAGACACCTAGTATGTATGCACAGTGCTGGTTATTGGATTCAGGTGCGTTCTTCCATGCGACGCCTTACCGTGAGTGGTTTCACTCTTACCGTACTGTATCTGGTTCAGTCAGACTTGGAGATGACAGGTCTCTTGATATTGTGGGCTGTGGAGATATTCAGTTGCAGTTTTCCATTGGCAGTTCCTTTTTGCTCAGGGATGTATGTCATGTACCTGCGCTTACATGGAGTCTTATGTCTGCAGGACAGTTGGATGATGCAGGGTTTCACGTCTGTTTTGGGGATTCTACTTGGAAGATTACCAGAGGCAGACTTGTGCTTGCTAGAGGCACCAAGGCTGGCAGCCTCTATTCTCTTGTTGTATCTGGGTCTTCTGTAGACCATGTTTTGGCAGTGGATTATATCCCACATGTATCACTTTGGCATGCCCGTTTGGGGCATATGTCTTTGAAGGGAATGGAAATGTTATCTGGTTTGCAATATCTTCCACCTTTGGACTATGCATGTTTTGACTCGTGTGATCATTGTCTTTACGGTAACCAGAATAGGTCTACGCATAAGAAATCGGGTAGGCCATGCATGAGTGAGCCCTTGGCTTTGGTGCATTCAGATTTTTGTGGACCCATGCCGTGTATGTTTATGGGTGGCGCGAAGTACTTTGTTACCTTCATTGATGATTTTTCTAAGAAAGTGTGGGCTTATCCCATGAAGCAAAAGTCCGATGTCTTGGCAGTCTTTCAGCGTTGGCTTGCTCTTGTTGAGAACCAGACTGGGTATAGGTTGAAATGCCTTACGACTGACAATGGGGGAGAATATGTCTCACGTGCTTTTGAGCAGTTTTGTGATGACAGGGGTATTAAGTGTAAAATATTACACGGCGCAGCGAACAGAATCTGAGAAAGAGATAGAGAGTACACAACAGATAAGAGGAGAATCAGTAAATTCTTTAACTTCAAACAACTGATACAAAGATGGCTCTGTCCACCCGTGCGCTTCCACTGAGTGAAGCTTAGATGGCGATCTAGACAGAAGATAGGTGAAGAGTTTAAGGCTAGCTGGAACAACAACTCTGACTGGGTGAAAGATTAGTGTAAGATGGCTGCGAAGGGGTTTAGCTTTTATAGCCCGCGAAGGTCGTTAGGTCGGCCTGCTGACCGACCTACCATATGAGCCTCCACTAGTCGGCCAGGGAATATTCCAGGGAATATTCCCTTTACCATCGGGCCGGGGGCGCTGCCCCCGGACCCCCGCCAGGGGGGCCGCTGGCCCCCCTGGGACCCCCCAGCCAGGGGCCGCTTCCGCGGCCCCCGGACCCCACAATAGGGGCCCCTTTTAACTCCCTTACCACGCAACTCAATGCAATGTGCCTCGAGTTGCTACCAGCTTAACCACTCCATCTAACCCAAAGATTAGACCCACAACAGTCACCTTTTTGCCATCCGGTCACATAGACCTCATCTGATATACAAGTCAGGACTCAACCAATGTCCGGGCTCACATTTGGCTTCTCCTCATAATGGGGGCCTTACAACTTTGAGCACCATGGATCATTGGTAGCACCTAATGAGGGTGGGGCATTGAACATATCTAACACCCCCCCTCAATGTCCACCCATAGGTGAACTATCTCCTCGGCCCAATGCCGAGTCTCTGAAGATGAACTTGAAGCAGATCCTTCGTAAGTGCTTTGGTGAAGATATCTGCTCCATTCTCCTCTGTTGGACAGTAGACCAATTCCACTATCCCATCCTCCATCAAATCACGCACATAGTGATACTGGATCTCTATATGTTTGGTGCGTGCATGAAACACTGGATTTTTGGCAATGGCGATGCAACTCTGATTGTCACATCTCAGCACAGTTGGTTCTTCATCCTGCACTCCCATATGCCATAGAATCCTTCTCAACCATACGGCCTCACATGCAGCAAAACAAGCTGCCTTGTACTCTGCTTCGGTAGAAGACAATGCCACTGTTGGTTGCTTCTTACTAATCCAAGAGAAAATTCCTGAACCCAAAGAGAAACAATAACCAGAAACTGACTTCCTGGAATCAATGTCTCCTGCCCAATCTGAGTCACAGTTCCCCACAAGAGAAGTTCCGAAACTGTATGTGATACCATAGTCAAGAGTTTTCTTCAAGTATCTGAGCACCCGCATCCCAGCCTTCCAATGACTCTCATGAGGTTTGTTTGAGAACCTGCTCAAAACACCAACAGCAAAACTGATATCTGGTCTGGTGTTACACAAGTAGATTAGACTGCCGACCAACCTCCTATACCTCCCAATGTCTGCTAGTGCTGATGTATCCTCAACGGATAACTTTACATTCACCTCCATAGGTGTAGCTATCTCCTTGCACTCGGTCATGCCAAATGCCTTCAAGATCTCCCATGCATACTTCTTCTGAGAGATGAAGATCTTTCCTGGCTCTTGCCAGACTTCAATCCCCAAACAATAGTGCAGCAAGCCCAAGTCTGTCATTTCAAACTCAAAACTCAAAGCCTTTCGAGTTTGGTTGATCATATCTTCATAGTCACCTGTAATAAGAAGGTCGTCCACATATAGGACAATCACTACAGACTTTTTACCATCCCTGTAAACATACAAGTTAGCATCTGAGGCACATCTTTTGAAGTTTAGGTTTAAAAAGAACCTATCTATCCGCTGGTACCATGCTCTGGGGGCTTGTTTCAGCCCATACAATGCCTTCTTCAGTTTACACACTTTGTTCTCAGAATGGGGGGCCTCAAACCCTGGTGGCTGAGCCACGTACACCTCCTCCTTGAGGTCACCATTTAAGAACGCTGACTTAACATCCATTTGGTACACTGGCCACTTCTTGTGGGCAGCCACTGCAAGTACCGTGCGAATAGTGGTCATTCTGGCAGTTGGGGCAAATGACTCTTGAAAATCAAACCCTTCAACTTGTGAAAATCCTTGGGCAACTAGTCTAGCTTTGTACTTTTCTAAGGTACCATCAGCCTTGTACTTTACCTTCCAGATCCACTTGGTGCCAATAATCTTCCGCTTTGCTGGCCGATCCACTAGCTCCCAAGTGTCATTCTTCATTATGCTGTCATACTCCGCCTGCATAGCAGCCTTCCATGATGGATCTGCAAGTGCTTCTTCTAAGTCAGTTGGCTCCTTTACTTGTCTCATAATCTCAACCATCAAGGCCATGTTGACTATGTGAGCAGAAGCCCTCCTTTGCTCCTCTATTCTCTGAGACCTCCTTGGTCCGTCTGCCTTCTCCTCAACAGATGCAGGCATAGGATTATTGTGGTCATAGAGCTGCTTCACCCAGCGCGGCAATGGCTTTTCCGGTGGGGTGATGTCAGGTTGGTGAACTTTTTCCTCATCATCTGAAGATGATGCTTCCTCCTCCTTAAGGATAGGGATAGCTCTCGGGACAGGTTCATAGTGGACTACTTCTTCGCTTGATGATAAAGTGGAAGACCTTGCCTTCTCCTCCTCCACTGTATGCGGCTCCTCCTTGAACACCACATCACGGCTCGCGATGATCTTCTTTGCCTCTTGGTCATATAACTTGTAAGCCTTCTGCTCATCACTATAACCCAAGAAGATACATTTTCTGCTTTTTGGTTGTAACTTGTTTCTCTTCTCATCTGGAACATGTGCATAACATTCACATCCAAAAATTCTGAAATGTGAAACAGATGGTTTCTTACCAGTGTAAGCCTCATGAGGTGTTTTTCCCTTGAGAGCCTTTGTGTAGCTCCGATTTAGAATGTAGACTGCAGTATTAACAGCTTCAGCCCAAAAATGGTTAGGCAATCCCTTGCCCTTTAGCATGCATCTTGCCATCTCCACAATGGTACGATTCCTGCGTTCCACAACACCATTCTGCTGAGGTGTGTGAGGCGTCGTCAATTGACGCTTGATCCCTTTGCTCTTGCAAAAGCCTTCAAACTCCTTTGAGTTGAACTCACCACCACCATCTGTTCTAAATTTCTTCACACTTTTCCCTGTTTCATTCTCAACAAGTATTAGCCATTCTTTAAACTTACCAAAAGCTTGAGCCTTATCACGAAGGAAGTACACCCACATCTTCCTACTGTAGTCGTCGACAATCAACATAAAATAAGAAGATCCCCCCAAGGCCTGTGTAGGCATCTTACCACACAAGTCAGCATGCACCAACTCTAGAGGAGTATGTGCTCTATTCTTGCTTTCTTGTGGAAATGCCTTTCTCTGTTGCTTGCCCATCATACAAGCTTCACATGGTTCCTTCAATTCAGTTATTGTAGGTAGGTGAGCAACCATACCTTGCTTTTGCATCTCCTTCAATACTGCAAATCCGATGTGTCCAAACCTTTCATGCCAAAGCTTACTTGTGCCCACTCCAGCGGTGGCTGTAAGAGCACTTAGCTCATACAGGTTGTTCCTTCTTTCTCCTTTGCCAACAATTGTGCCAGCACTATCAATAATTTCTGCACCTGTCTTCTTGAACCTCACTTCATGACCAAGATCAGTTATGGCAGCAACTGATAAGAGATTTCTCCTGATTTCGGGAACATACAACATATTTGAAAGCTTTTTGACTTCACCATTTGCAGCAACAAAAGAAATAGTACCTGTGCCCGCAGCAGGGCATTTAGCATCATTTCCAACCGTCACAGTGATGGATTCTTGTAGAGGCTGCATAAAACTGTATAGACCTTTCTTGTTGGTCATGTGACGGGAGGCCCCACTATCCAACACCCAAGAGTCAGTGGTAGATTCTTCTTGCGCCGAGGAGCACACTTCCTCAACAGTCGCCATGAATAATTCCAACTCTGCTTCAGCCGTATTGGCTGTCTCTTTCCCTTTAGTTTTAAGGGTACCATTCTTTTCATCTGCCTTCTTGACACGACAATCTGCAATTGCATGTCCTTTCTTCTTACAGTAGAAGCACTCTCCTTGAAACTTCTTCTTGCCGCCCTTTTTCTTTTTGTCACCATCATTTTTGGTGGAGGAAACACCTTTGCCTTTTGCATTGGCAGAGAATGCAGCATCTCCATTGTTGCTTCCTTCTCGGGCTTTCAGCCTCAACTCCTCCTCCATTAATAATGCACAAAACTCCTCAAAAGTCAAAGCTTGAGGTCTCACCTGAGTATTAAGGGCAGTTACTAGTCCATCAAACTTTTGTGGACAAATCCGAAGACACCTCCGAGCTAGCTCTTCGCTAGTCTTTTGTATCCCAGCGCCAGCCATCTGGTCGCGCAGATTCTTAATCCGAGTGATGAATGCTTCAACCGTCTCTCCTTCAGCAAACTTCTCCGCTGCTAGTTGATTCTCCAAGTTTTGAATCCTTGTTTGGTTTCGTGTTTCATACTGACTCCTTAGTACATTCCAAGCCTCTGACGCTTTGGTTGTATGTTGAATCAGAGTCAAAACACTGTCAGAACAGCTTGTAACTAAGGCACACAATGCATCTGCATTCCTTCGTTTCCAAGCTCGTAGAAGATCTGCATTCGGAGGAATCATCACACTAGGATTTGATGGGTCGGGGGTAGGCTGTGGTTCTGCGTCAGTCCCCAGCACAGTCTCCAGAAGCTCATAAGAATCAAGGATAGTTGTAATTTTGAACTTCCACAAGGTGTAGTTTGTACCATCTAACTTGCCTTCGCTGAAGGTTGGTGGACGAATCCTCAGTGTTTGAATAGCCGGTACAGCAGCACCACCTCCTGCACCGCTTCCTGATGCGCCAGAACTGCTTCCCGGAGTCGACATCGTTTCTCTTTGCTGTTGAAGCCTTTGCCTCTTGCACGCTCTCCGATCTCTAGAGCCCCCTGGGCTCTGATACCATGTAAAATATTACACGGCGCAGCGAACAGAATCTGAGAAAGAGATAGAGAGTACACAACAGATAAGAGGAGAATCAGTAAATTCTTTAACTTCAAACAACTGATACAAAGATGGCTCTGTCCACCCGTGCGCTTCCACTGAGTGAAGCTTAGATGGCGATCTAGACAGAAGATAGGTGAAGAGTTTAAGGCTAGCTGGAACAACAACTCTGACTGGGTGAAAGATTAGTGTAAGATGGCTGCGAAGGGGTTTAGCTTTTATAGCCCGCGAAGGTCGTTAGGTCGGCCTGCTGACCGACCTACCATATGAGCCTCCACTAGTCGGCCAGGGAATATTCCAGGGAATATTCCCTTTACCATCGGGCCGGGGGCGCTGCCCCCGGACCCCCGCCAGGGGGGCCGCTGGCCCCCCTGGGACCCCCCAGCCAGGGGCCGCTTCCGCGGCCCCCGGACCCCACAATAGGGGCCCCTTTTAACTCCCTTACCACGCAACTCAATGCAATGTGCCTCGAGTTGCTACCAGCTTAACCACTCCATCTAACCCAAAGATTAGACCCACAACAGTCACCTTTTTGCCATCCGGTCACATAGACCTCATCTGATATACAAGTCAGGACTCAACCAATGTCCGGGCTCACATTTGGCTTCTCCTCATAATGGGGGCCTTACAACTTTGAGCACCATGGATCATTGGTAGCACCTAATGAGGGTGGGGCATTGAACATATCTAACATTAAGCGTCAGTTGACCGCCCCTTACACCCCACCCTAGAATGGTTTGACTGAGCGCATGAAGAGGACTATTCAGGAGCGTGTCTGCTCTATGCTTAGCCATGCAGGTCTACCACAGAGCTTTTGGGCTGAGGCAGTTAGTACGGCAGTGCATGTCATAAACCGATCACCTTCTAGTGGATTGGATTTCCAGGTTGCAGAGGAAGTTTGGGCTGGTAAGCCACCCTCTTATGCGCATCTCTATGTCTTTGGATGTGAGGCATTCTGCCATGTGCCCAAGGACAAGAGGAGTAAGTTGGATCCAAAGAGCATTAAATGCATCTTTCTTGGTTATGGTGATTCGGGAGAGATGGGCTATCGCCTATGGGATCCGCAGGCGCGGAAAATAGTACGTAGCCATGATGTAGTCTTCCATGAAGACAAGATGCACAGGCAGCCTGAGAAGGTGGTTGAGATCCGCAGAGTGATCTTTCAGGAGGAGCCTAGAGCTCCTGCACAGCTAGTTGGACAGCCTACAGCTGCAGCAGATGCTCATGGTCAGGGTGTTGGACAGGCAACTGGGCTGGTAGCAGAGCTTGCAGTGAGACGTTCTGTTAGAGACAGACGTCCACCTGATAGATTTCAGTCCTCTATGCATTATGTTTTGGTTACATATGTAGGAGAGCCTTTCACTTATGATGAGGCTATGCGCAAGGGTGACAGTTACTCCTGGGAGAGGGCT
Source organism: Lygodium microphyllum (assembly GCF_053477565.2). NCBI lineage: Eukaryota > Viridiplantae > Streptophyta > Polypodiopsida > Schizaeales > Lygodiaceae > Lygodium > Lygodium microphyllum. The sequence continues at coordinate 1,689,593 of NC_141140.1, forward strand.
ATGCAGTCTGAGATCGACTCCTTGCATAAGAATGAGACTTGGGATTTGGTTGCCTTGCCTAAGGGCCAGAAGGCTTTGCCATGCAAGTGGGTGTACAAGCTGAAAAGTACCCCTGGACACCCCAAGCCGGCATACAAGGCTAGACTGGTAGCAAAGGGTTTTAAGCAGGAGCATGGTGTAGACTTTGATGAAGTCTTTTCTCCTGTGGTTAAGATGACCACCCTGCGCTTGGTCTTGGCTTTGGTTGCTCAGCTTGACTTAGATCTATATCAGATGGATGCCAAGACGGCTTTCTTACATGGGGACTTGCATGATGAGATCTATATGGAGCAGCCTAAGGGCTTTGCAGAACCTGGCAGGGAGCACCTAGTGTGCAAGTTGAAGAAAAGTCTTTATGGCTTGAAGCAGGCACCTAGGAAATGGTATCATAAGTTTGATGCCTTTATGCAGTCATAGGGCTACAGCAGGAGTGCTATGGATCCGTGTCTTTACATGAAGAAAGCCCGTGATGGTTCATTGCTTATTTTGGTACTCTATGTGGATGATATGCTGAGAGCAGGGAAAGCTCATGATGAGCTAGATGCTCTTAAATCTCAGCTGAAGAAGAGCTTTGAGATGAAGGATTTGGGACATGCATCTCACATACTTGGTATGCGCATTAGACGCGACAGGCATCAGGGATTCCTCTACTTGTCACAGAGGGAGTATATTCATTAAGTCCTTTAGCGGTTCCGCATGCAGGACGTAAAGCCTATTAGTTGTCCATTGCTTTCTTATGTGAAGGTATCACATGTCGATTGTCCGCAGACAGATGAGCAGAGGGCCGAGATGGGCCAGATTCCTTATGCTTCAGCTGTGGGCAGTTTGATGTATGCCATGATAGCCACTCGTCCAGATATTGCCTTTGTAGTTGGTGTTGTGGTACACTATATGGCTACACCTGGCAGGAAACATTGGGATGCCGTGAAGAGTATCATGAGATACCTGAAGGGCACAACAGATATGTGTATTTGCTATGGCAGCCAGGATACAGGGGTCGTGGGGTACACTGACTCCGATTATGTAGGACATGCAGATAGTAGGAAGTCCACTTCTGGCTATGTATTCACCTATGCTGGAGGTGCTATCTCTTGGATGTCCAGGGTTCAGAAGTGTACGGCTTTGTCTACCACTGAGGCCGAGTATATTGCAGCCACTGAGGCTTGTAAGGAGGCCATACGGCTAGGCCGTCTAGTTGCTGATCTTGGGATTGATGCTATACCTACACTGCATTCAGATTCTATGAGTGCCATTCAGTTGGCTAAGAATCCGGTCTTCCATGCGAAGACGAAACACATTGAGGTGAGGTATCACTTCATACGTGGTGTCGTGGAGGACAAGTCTGTTGACCTTGTCAAGATCTCCACTGACGAGAATCTAGTAGATCTGCTCACGAAAAGCCTCACTACTGAGCGCTTTGCCTTCCTCAGGAGATTGATGGGCGTTGGATGAGATGTTTCCTTTCCTCATCCCTTGTACCTATGTACAGTTGTACTGTCTTTTTTCTTTTCTTCTCTCTCACTGGGGCAGATTCGCCTTTAAGTGGGAGGTTGTTGGGGTAAAGGCGCCTCCGCCGTGCGGCCCCGTGTATTACTACACTGACAGTACCCGCCATTGCACACTGCAGGTAGCGGGCGTCCATCACATCACTTTATTCTTTACATTCATTTTAGTAACTAGTAAATAAAGGAAGGCCCGGTCACACATTGTGACTGTTGGAGTTCCCATTTCTTGTCTCTCTCTTTCTTGCTCTTGCTCTCCCGCCATAGCTCACGTGCAAGCTTCGATCCTTCTCACCTTTCATTCTTGTCCTTGATTCTATTCGGAGGAAACTGACCTATTAGAGCACGGCTCGTCTCTCACTAGTCAGACGAGCCTTTGTGGTTAACCAGGTCCTCCTAGTGACGGCCTGGTACATCGTCTCATGTTGGTGCTTGTCGTCATGTTGCGTAGTGCAGCTTCGCCGCCTAGTGCGGAATTTCCCATAGACCCAGAGTATCAGAGTATGGCCCTCTTGGGCAAGCTTGTTGTTTGCGGTCTCACACCAAGCGGGAAGACTTGGTAGATCTTTTTGCAGGAGGGCCTTTAGGACTGTAGACCGAGGCTTGGCGGTGAGTGAAGGCCGTCCTTTGCCAGGAGGAGATAGACCGTGACGATAGTCTCCCTCTTCAGAGGGATATACCACAGAAATAAATAGATCAGCTCGAGGAATGAGCCTATCTATCTTGTCATCAGGCGTGTGTGTATACGCACGACACCCGAAGACTCTGAAGTGGGAAATGACAGGCCGAGAGCCAAAAAATGCCTCATATGGGGCCTTTTGAGAAAGAGCCGCAGTCGCAGATACCGGTTGAGGATGTACACCGAAATGTTAACAGTCTCGATCCAAAGGCGCTCAGGGAGCTCTGCTAGCATAGAGCGTGCCTTTTCCATGACTGTCCGGTCCCTACGCTGTATGACTCCATTCTAAGAAGGGGAGTTGGTAGAGGTGAGCTAGCGGGAGATGCCATGCTTCTGTAGAAACTCGAAAAACTCGTGGGAGATGAACTCACCACTAGTATTACTCCTCATGCAACCGACACGACGACCAGTCTAGTTATGAACTAGCAGCACTCAAGCAGAAAAATATGTAAAAGCATTTGACTTATGCTTGAGAAAGTACACCCACATATATCTGGAATGATCATCCACAATCAAAAAGTACAGCGCACTGTTCAAGGTGGCAGTGGATGTCGGTTCACAAAGATAAACATGAATCAATCTAAGAGGCGCCTCAGTATGATGTGAGGTTTGCTGAGGGAATGGGGTACGATGCTGCTTCCCGAGCTGACATGCTTTACAAGCATCTCGAACTAGCTTTAGGCGTGAAAGGCTCTTAACTAGCTCACGACGTGACAACTCATAAAGAGAGTCATAACCAAGATGCCCCAAGCGAAAATGCCAAAGGCACTCATTGTTCATAGGCTTTCGAGATGTGGCTAAGGCTTGAAAGCTATGGAACACGGAACCCTCAGCTGTCGGCTCGGTCAGAAAATGTGCCATGTAGTATAGGCCATTAGGTAGCGCCTCACCGTGAACAATCATTAAACTAGTTTGAGAGTCAAGGACCTCGACTGTGGTTGCTGTAAAGAAGATTGCTCGCCCCAACCGGCAAAGTCGCTAAACAGATAACAAGTTCACCCCAAGCTGAGGGACATGATATACATTGTCTAGCAAAGCCAGATCCGGACCCTTGTCAGTGGCGAAATTGACGCAACCTTGAGCTTGAATCTTGACCGAGGAGCTGTTTCCTACACGGACCCGTCCGGTTGGATAGGCTCGAGAACGGAAAATGCCCTCTATAGGAGTTATATGATGTGTAGCTTTGCTGTCCACAATCCAAACAGGAGTTGAAGTGCTCGGCTGTGTGACGAGTGGGCCTCTAGCGTAACCTCATCAGGAGGCAACTCACAGATGTGGACGAGACTCGCATCTGATGTCTCTATGGAGACGATGTGGGCCTCTGCAGACTAGTCAGATAAGCCCTTTGGAGTTTAGAACGTTGTCGATTGAGATGGCTGAGCAGTGGCAGTATGAGTCTAACCTTTAAATTGCCCCTTGCCATCACCTTGCCTCCCTTGCTAGGGGTTACTCGATTGAGAGGCGGGGGTCTGTGACTTAGGTTTTTGTGTTGTGCCTTTGGCCTTCGATCGACACTCATTGTCAAAATGACCAGTCTTTTGACAATGTTGACAATACTTTGATCGACACTCGTCGTCAAAATGGCCAGCCTTTTGACAATGTTGAGAATACCTATTCTTTTTAGGTACATTCTGCCATCCAGGTTTGAGAGATTGGAATGTTCCTTGTGATTTCCTGGATGGATTTTGCTTTTGATTTTGATTTTAAGTGGAGGTTTGCTTTTGTTTTCCTTCCCTTGTTGCCCTTTTTAAGAATGAGCAGCAAGAGTCTCCTCTGAAGAGGAATTCATATGAATTTGATTAAACAACCATGCGTAACGCAACAACTAACACTCAAATTCATTGAATGTAGGCATGGTAGGCTTTGAAACTATAACGTCCACAAAATTGAAATATTTCCTAGGGAGTTTATTTAGAAACAATGTGACCTGATCGTCAGAGGACTTGGCAGTCCGTGTAGTGGAGAATTCAGCAAGAAGACACCGATACTCAGCCAACTTGACTTTCAAGTCATCCCGATCAGTGATTTTGAAAAGCTGGAGCTCATGGTCAAGATTGATACGACACGTCCTATCTCGAGCCGCACAGTGATCAATCAAGTATGCCCATTGCTCAGACACTAAGTCAAAATGTTGAAGCTGAGAATGAAACTCAGGCAATAAGCCCTGCATCAGCTCGACAATAGTGGAGGCATTCCTAGCCTTCCATAAGCGGACAACCTCGTATGGGACAAGTGCGGGATCAGGTTGGGGTTCCAGCCCGTGCACAAGATCCCATAGGTTCTGGGAGTCAAGGACATGTCTTATTAACTTCGAGCACGTGGTAAAGTTATTGTTAAAATGAGTATTGTCATTAAATGTATGCTTGGCTGAAGATGAGCTAGAACCATGAGGTGTCGGGTAGGTGGGGTAAGATGGATGTGGGGGATAAGATGGTGGAGGTGGATATGTCTGATAGATAGGAGGGGTTAGAGGTGGATAGGTAGAAGTAGGTTGTGAGTGCCCAATGAGTGCCAATTGAGGCGGAGGCACTGGAATATGAATATTTCCATAAGGTGCTGGTGCAGGTGGAGGCATTGGGACACGGAAGCCCTGTCCAAAGCTAGGTTGGGGCACAGCAGTATGACGAGAAGGTCCACTAGGTAAACCCATGAAGACAAATTGTGGAGTCAACTGATCCACACTTGGGAGAGATTAGGGGGGATACCGAGGTTGTAAGAATTCCGAAAATGTGTATGAAGTAGGTGGAACACCACCCAGTTAAGGGAAGGATGAGATCCTAAAGGATGTGCCTATGTTTCCATAAACCCCCGGTGTGATGTGCAGTGCAACATGAGGTGTGTGAAATGGAATGTAAATGGTGTGAATGGAAGTGGAGAAGCAACAGAAAAATGTGGTGGAATGGGTGGGTTTGGAAAATGTGATGTGTGAGGTGTAGATGCATTTTGTTTATTTTTATCATTTAATGATTGAAAATGAAAATGTGAAGATGATGATGCACCATGCAATGAAGAAACCAAATTCATTCTGATTTTGTGAAGTAGACAGAAAAGAAGGAAGGTTAGAAGAAAAGGTACCTAGCTTTTTGTTATAATCCCCACGATGTGTGTTAACATACAAGAATTGGTCCTCAAGAGGACCTTTTCCGTAGTCAACGGACCAGACATTTTTCTTCCACATGATCTCTTTTAGAATATTGCAAAGTAGAAGATGTAAAAAGAAGAAGAAACAAAGATGATACTAAAGTACCTTGCACCCGAGTGGATAGAAGAGGATGAAAGAAAGAAAGATATATTAACGTCTACATAAGGCCAATGTGACCTATGAGACAAAATTCAGAGTACATCCATGTCTAAGGTCATCTCATCAGTAAGGTAAAGATAACATTACAAATAAGTGGGTGGCTTATGAAACAATACTGAAAATAACTATATGGTGGGACTATACTAGGGTTGAACCATGTGTAGTGTTGTTCCATCAATAGAAAAGAAAAGGAAAGAAAAGGAGAACCAGATCTGATAGAGCCATGTACAAAAAGTGTGGTAGAGACTATGGGCTGTAGTTGATCTCAAGATTTGCACATGATCTCAGCTATGATGCGGTCCCTAGTTGCTTCACTGATATGCCTAGTGGTGAGTCTTCGATGTGTCGTGATAATGGCTTTGATACGACTGTGGTGTGGCCTTCTCGGATGTGGTCTTGGTAGACGGGGTCGTCGTACTCGATGAAGGGAAATGGCTCTATCCAATGTGACTCCACGGCGTGGCGTGTAAAGTGTTTGGCGGGCTGGCTCTGTCTCTGCCAGGTTGGTAGTGTCAATAGGGTCGGCTCTTATGGGCATCCTTGTTTCACTCCTATGGTACTATCAATCCTCTCTAATAGCCCCCCAGGTACTCGTACATGACTTGTCACCGCCTCATATAATGTATAGACACCCCATCGTGTACCCTCTAGTGCTCCAATGTCCTGCAATCTCTGCATGATGCGTCTTGACAGCCCTGTAACATCATCAGATTTACAGGCAACATTTGAAGAGAGAAATCCATGCATACCTTCATTTAGAAGCTTTTCATGAAGGGCAATCTTTCGATCAAGCTCCTCAATCTTCTTTCGTCTATAAGCTATGACCAGTTTGTATTCTTCAGAGGTCAACTTGCCTAGCTTTTTTTTCCATGTAATTAGAAGTGTCTTCCACCATGTCGGAACTTTGTGGAGCAAGCTAATCGGCCCAGTCTCGCTCGGTTCTTGGCATAGTTGGTTTTGGAGACGGAATCGGTGTTGTTGTGTTCGAAGTCATTTGAATCTACTGTTGTTCTTGCTTCTTGTGTAGAGCTTTTAGATCAAAGGCCTAGGTTTCTCAGAGAGTACCAGGCTCTGATACCATGTAAAGAAATGCCCTAATACAAAAACATAAACAAAAATTGTACGACAAAGCACAGACTGATAAAAAAACACAGTTAGGGTTAGGGTAACATAGAGACAATGAACACAGTGTATGAATGAAGTGATATGACTATTAAATATACGATACTCATGCAGCAAACACACTATGTAGTGAATGAATACTGTACCTTAAACTCCTGTATCTCAAGGATCAAGGCAAGGGTAATGAGCTGGAGAGTGTGCCGTACTTTGAACAGATCCCGAATCATAGCAAGGTAGCCTCCGGATGTTGAACACTAGCAAATGCAGGAGAGAAGCTGGATCTGATGCAGATAGTAGTGAGGAGAGAGAAAGACTAAAAACGCAGTCATGACAGCTTGCAGGAGAGAGAGAGACTAAAAATGCAAGCAGGTGGTGAGAGAAAGACTAAAAACGCAGGCAACAAGACTGTGATGATGTGGTAGGTTGTACAGTAGCAGGTCTGCACAGGAACAGCAGTCGCCTGGTTGGAATCAGCTCCAAACTGCGTGAAGAGGGCTGGAAATCAGGCGCCAACTGATGGAGGCAACAATGGACAGCTTCGGCTGAGATGTCCTCCGCGAACGGGGTGTGGGCAGCAGGCTGAAACACCTAAAAAACGAGATTGTAGATTGAATTGCAGCATACGTATTTATAGAAAGTTTGGGCCCTCCCAAGTGGGTTTGTGCTTATGGGACACACAAACTCTCTAGGATCACGTTTCTTTTAAATAAACAAGGTTTCTTTATTAATTAAGCATGTTTTGGGATTGTTTAAGTAAAGCTAATGCATTTTTAGCTCAACAGCATGGAGGAGCGTGTAGCTATTGTCATGTTGTGTTTGCCATCGAAGAGGTTGAGATTTGAGGACTACTGAAGACCATCCTAGTTGTGGAGTAGGTGGGGTGTTGCTTGTGGCTTGTGGATAGGTTGAAGTTATGATTCGACTCCCTATTGTATGTGTGGTTAGAGCTTTGGAATTGTTGTTGTGGTTCATGGTGTTTGAAGGCAAGGCAGTGTTTTTGGAGGTATGGAGAGTTGGAGCTGCTGGTTGAAGTTAGAGGACTCCCCAAGAGGTGCTCTTGGAGCCTTGACAATGTACTTGCCTATGTGCTACGGGTGTTGAGGAGATTTACATGTGCTGATGTTGTTGATTTGCAAGCCTTGGGTGGATAGCTGTTTCTTTCTGAAGGGCTATGAGTATGAGGGAGCTATTATGTGTGATGTGGAGAGTGTGTTTGTATTCACAACATCGGATGCTTTGTCTACTCCATTGAAGTATCCTCATGGTGTACTTGCTGTCAAGTTTATTAACAAACAGTTGTAAGTAGACACACCCTTATACACCATGTTCTACAAGAGTTCATCATCTTCGGTGATGCTAAACCCTGCTTGAAGCCACAAGAGGGGTTATAATTGCATGTATCTATTTTTTTATTTATAGACTAGCCTATTTCTATGATTCTTTTGTCTCGGTGCATTGGGTAGTTTTTGTTGGGATTGATGTTTTAGTGGGTATGACTATCTAAGGCTGTGTATTTGTTCTCGTTTCTTTTTAGCTTCACAATGCTTGGTGGGTTTTCCACCAAGATTATGAAGAGAAAGCAAGGTAATTGGCCAGCTGAGTGAGTGGTTCAAATCCCCCTAATATGGTAGTCAAATATGTCTGACTGCTATTGTATCCCTTTTGCTGAGAAGATGAGTTGAGTATAGTAGTATCTACATACAGGAAATAGTACCATTGCATGTGTTTTTGCATGAATTTTCAGCTGAATGTTTGGAGGCATAGAAAATAAACATCATCAAGGACAATGCAACTTTTTGTCAGCTGTGCTGCTAAAGCTCTAGCCTTGATAATTGTGTGCAAGTAGTTTGCCAAATTTGAGCTAATGAAATAAGAATTAGAGGTGTGTAGCTCTGTTCTTCTCACAATCTCATGAAATTGTTAAATCTCTGTCATATGCAATTTTGGTCTTTTTAAAATTCTAATCACAATTTTTGGGATTTGAGCTTTGGAGTGTTCAATTTTTGCATTAACACATCTTCTTTGGTTGATACTTTAAAAGCATGGAGTTGGGATGGGTGCTACCGGACAAGGACAACGAAGTCTACCAGCTCAAATGCTAGCAGATCCAAGTAAGAATCCTGTGGGATCTATCATTTTTGATGTTGTGCATAGAGAAATTTTCAGTGGTGTTATTGTTGATGCGCATGGGTGAGTTCATTCCCTATCTCCTTTGGCATTGCTTATCCAAAAGAAATTTTCTAGATAGACTTTCATAGGAATTGTGTGTCAGACTTTCTGCACAGAGATCTGGGAAATTCTTTTGGCTGTTTGGCATTTTTTCTCCTAGACATTTTGGGCAGTTCATAGTTTTCAACTGGTTGAGATTTGGGTTTTTGGACCATCTAGACTCAAAGGAATCATGAATTCATGGGCTTTCAGTAATTGCAGGCCTGCAACTACTTTCAACATTCACTGCAGCAATATTTGTTCTCTTTTTCCTTGGGTTAGGAGTGCCTTGCATGACCTCACCCGACATATCCGTTTCATGCTATGGAAAAAAGGATTTGGTGCATGCTTGTATTTCTAGGATTTTCTAGAGCCATGTCTGTACTCCAAAGGACTTGGGTGGTGGGGCTGAGTTGCAGGTTGAGACTCACACGGTTGCTCTTTGCTGGTCACTATTCCAAGCCATGTTTATAGGTCATCAGCCTTGGGTCTTTGTTGCTTGCTTTTTTCTTTGAAAGACAGCGGAGTTTTGCATGGTAGTGCTAAAATTCAGGGTTCTTGTTGGCACATACTCAATGACTCCCCGCTCTTAGTTTCATCTTCTCTTTTATTGACCCATTGGATATGCTTCTGGAAGAGAGTCCTTCAAATGGTGACTTAGCATCCACCAAAGGATAAATTACATACTAATTCCATGCAATTGGAATTACTAGCTATATCTCACTTGCTCTCATGGAAAACGAAACAAGAAGATTGTTCCAAGTTCAACTATATGGCGTGGCAGGGCCTCATTTCTACTACAGATGCAACCTTGATGAGTTGTAGCATGCTCATGTCTTGCCACAGAGCCAAACAGGTTTTCTATATTCCTCACGGATAGTTTGATTTTTGGGACATGGTCTCTTGGCTTTTGCAGGTTTGCCACTGAAACCAGCCTTCCTTCCATGGAGAAGCGGTAATAACCTGATTATAACTTAATTATAGCAAACAATAATTAATGAAATGCTGAAACACAAACATTTACCAATCAATCTTCGAGATTGGACACCCTATTGGCCCCAAAACTAACACCCCTTTTGGTATTTCTTTATATTTAATAACAATTGAATTCATATACAAATGGGATTCCTTCAATCCCCTTTGCAATCCAAAAGCCCCTTGTTGTCAATAATGACAATAAGTCTTCAAATTGATTTGCCCCTTGATTTGCTCAGGCAATTGGCCTTCACTAACTCCTTAGGATATGAAAGTTTTCCCAAATTTGAATGTTGGCTGGTCCCTCACCTCAATCTTGCTGAGAATTAATTCTTAGCCTTGAAAATTCAAGTCTTGAGGCTTCTTTCAAACCCTAATTTTTGCTGTAAATTAGGATTTACAGCAAAGAAAATACAATTTCTCAACATCTAGGAATTAGAATTTTGAGATTTTTGGAGAAAGGCTGGGAAATGGTTGGAGAATGAGAGAGAATGCTAAATAGAGAGAAATTCAAAACTTTTATTGCGAGAAAATGAAAGAAAACAATTGCTGCCCTATCTAGATAGCCATGAAAGCTGTCTCTATTGATGGAACACACCGAAAATGATGTTTACTTGGCTGAAACGGCCCTCAAATTGCCGTCACATACTACTGTAGTCTCTTCAAGGTGTGTTTCCAGCTCTCGGCACTCTCTTGCTGATTGGAAATGGCTGATCAACTATTGTAGCAGCTATGGCAGCCTTCTTTCTCTCTCTCTCAGCTTGCACTATGATGGCTCTGATTGACCGGGATGTACTGATACGGATGTATGCCATGAGCAATGTATTGACTGACTGATAGTGAATTTGTCTTAAGCACAACACTGAGTCTGTTCCCAGCAGGGGGTCTACTTGCTTGGCATTGAGTGGATGTCTTAGATTGGTAGATGGCAGAGACTATTGAAAGAGAAACCAATGGACATGAGACCGAACTTGACACACAACCAATTGGATTGATCATAGGAGGCATTGCATAAGTGGGGCGGTACAAGACTCCAACCAAGGATGAAAAGTTTTACTATAGACAAAATAGAATAAGAGCTTGTGAAAATGCCACTTTCACAAGTGCTAAGCGATGGACAAAGATGCAAAGGCTGATTGCAACAACCGTCTTGGATGACGTGAAAGCCCTCATAAGAGATGAGATTGCAGCAATATGTATGCCAATGATTGACAAGGTGACAAGTGACATGAATGCAATGCAGAAAACATGGGGAAAGGAATTAAATGCTAAAATGGATGCAAACCCGAAAGCATTTATGAAGGTGTGGGGCATGTGAAGGAAACTGCTAGGGTTTGCACTGAGGACACACAGAGTATACGACCACGATAGAAACACAAAGAGACAGACACAGACACAGAGGGCAAAACTCAAACCCTAAACGCAAAACTCAAAACTCAAACACAAAAACTCAAACACAAGCAGATAAAGGGAGAGAGAGAACACAAGTCTGAAGTGGATGAATGCTGTAAATGAATGTAAGAGTGTACAGTGTGCTCAAGGGCAGAGCAATATGGGAGTGTGACGTCCACCGAAGACGGATCCGAAGTCTGTGACCACCAGTCGGAGTGTAGGAGTGCTGAATAGTGAATGGCAGCAGGCTGGTCACCAAAATGCAATAGTCTGGAGGTTGAAAACTGGTAAACGCAGCAGTGTACCACCCATTGGAGGTTGGAAACTGTGCACAGTCTGCTGTAAACAGTAGGCTGAAACAGTGTTTGAGAGTGTCAAGGCCTGCAATGCTGAAAACACATGCTGGCTAACCCTGGAGATGATGGACAGCAGGCTAAACAACAGTCTAGGATAGTCTGGAGCAGTCGGCAGCAGTTGAGAGCTGTCGCCTACAGCAATGGACAGGCTGAAGATAATGTGGCTGCAGTCGATGATGGCTAGACAACAGATGGAGGCGGGCTACAGATTGGAAATTGGGCGCCAATAGTAGCAGAGGGTGTGTGGGCTGGTGTAACATGCAAACAAGGATGATCACTGAATGGGAGCAACCTGTCTATTTATAGATGTGGAAGGGCGTTCCAAAAACTAGGGTTTCCACTAAACTCTTTCGAACCACTCCTTGTTTTAGGGTTTCCACTGAACTCTCTCGAACCGCTCCCTGTTTTAGGGTTTTACTCTAAAAGAGTATTTTTAGTGTGTTTTGGGACTGTTTAAGAGGCTAATCAGCAAGTAATGCGTATTTTAGCTCAACACTCCCTCTCAGGCCCAAAACTGAGTTGAAAGGTTAGGCCAATCATTGTGATGTTTATATACCCCAAGGCATCCCACCCCTAAGCAGCCAAGGCATTGGACAAAGGGTGCACGCTGGGTGCCCAGTGGCCTACCAAGACTACAGAGGCGATTGTTATCTTACCAAGGGAATCCAAGTAGTTACCCCAAAGAGAACAAGGCATCGGACAAAGGGTGTACGCGGCTGCCCAATGGCCTACCAAGCCCTATAAAGGTAGATGGAACTACATGGAATGCTTTTTTTTTTGGTTGAATAAGTGAAGTAAATTTGATTGGATGCAGCCGATTGAGTAAAAGTGACCCAGAAGACAGGAGTGGGGAGGGTACACCTAACACATCACAAAACAATACAAGCTAACCCATCCACTCAAGGTGTCGATGACGAGGAAAAATAGATGATGAGGTATCCATGTGATGAAGAAGGATGGTGGTGTGGTAACAACAAGCGCCGGTGGAAACAACTTAGGATCCGTGCAAGTGGTGCTCTGCATAATGAGATGCAAAGTATGCTACATGTTAAAGAATGCTCATGCAGCAGGTGCCACTTGGGCAGTGTTTCTCATGGGGAAATTGTTCACTTGCCCAAGCACCCTAGTACAAGGATGATGTAATCATGCAATGCAAAGGGTAAGGTACAACAGGGGGAAGAAGCCGATGTCAAAGACAAAGTGGTGAAGCTTATAGAATATCAAGAAGGCTAGGAACCCCCTCTCAACTTGGATGTAGATGCCGAAGAAGGAAGAGGAGCCTGATGTCGGTCTTCATATGGTGCCGAGAACCATAAGGAATGAAAGAAGATAAAGTGGATGAAGCACCCCGCTAGAAGAGCAAGATAGAAGTCACCGCCATGATAGCATTGAGAGAGATGCTGCACGATCCACCTTGGGAGGGGAAATTGCCATGCTGGAAGAAGAGCAAGTACTTCTAGGATGATGAAACCATTAAAGGAACGGTGCGCATCCCCATGTCTCTAGCCTAGGGAGGACCAAAGCAATCTGTAAGTGAGCCCTACACTGAAAGACAAAACCTTGCAAAAGAGACGAGAATCTACAAACATAGAGGTTAGTGGTAAGATGCTCCAAAGCAAAACATAACAGAAAGAAAATCTAACTCAAAATAAATGCAATGAATGTGCATGTATGTGAGGAAATGCAGCGGAAGACAAAAAAATGGATAAACCAAGGATAATGAATCCTATGGGCCCAACTCTAAGAGTGCGAAAAATGAATGCTAGATTGACCTAGGGTATCCGAAAGGACCTAGAGGCATGCGAGTCAAAGAAGGTGGTTACCATCGCGTATGTCCAGTAGCTGGGCTTTGCCAAGGGAACGCCTGACGAGGTGGAGAGGAAGGTGAGATGGATGCATGAAGTGCAAAGGGATCTGTGTTGGGTATTTTACTCACGCCTTACTTACGCCTACGCTCATATGGGAGTGTCGGTGATCAGTAGGACACTGGGGCACTTTTTACTCTCGGTAGGAGAGGTTTTTTCCCCCAAAATTATGGTCTTATTATCGTATGTACTTATGTGCTTATGTTACACACATTTAGGCACTTAGTGTGTGTCGGGTGTGAACACCCCCCTACAACCCTAAGGTTTAAGGGTTGTACTTTGTACTTTCAGATTACACTCATTCAGTCTATTCTCTTGGGTGTCGTGCTTCAACTCTGTCTCTCTCACTCTCACACTGTCTACTGAATCCCAGCTGTACCTTGATCCTCTGTTCTCACATTTGGTATCAGAGCTCAGCTCTGAACTCAGCTTCTGCAGCACACGCCAGTCCTGCTTCAGCGTCAGACGTCACGTCAGCACAGGTACAACCTGTCGTCAGTTCTGTCAACAGTCAGGCGCTGTTCCACAGAGCTACCTCAGCACAGTACAGCTCGTCGCCAGCCTCCACCAGTACCCTGCCCGTCAACAGTCGTCCAGGTCAGCAGTTGTAGTCGTCTGTCAGCAGCTCGCGAGAGCACCAGCAATCCGCCTCAATCCGCCAGGGCCCGTTTCCTGCAAACGAGCTTGCACTGCGCTCGTGACCACGAACTGCTCTCAGACCTGCATCAGAGTCGCAGCCCGCCTGACGACCAGCGACCAGCGACACGTCACGTCAGCACGCGCGCTGTTCGACAGCGCAGTTTTCGACAGTCCTGCCCGCCGTTTTTGACCACGTGCAGCCCGCCTGCCCATCGCGACTGGTCAGCCCGTCTGACGACCTGCTCCCGCCTGCGTACAGGTAAAATTTTCAAAATTATTGTTATTCCAGCCCAGAATAAAATTCTGGAAGCGGCGGTTCACACGCGGTTGGCACAGATCTACTGGAAAAGTAAATTTCATGCAAATTTCTGGACTGAATGGTCAGAAATTTTGGGGCTTTTGTGTATTTGGAGGACAGATGCATTTAAACTGCTGATACAGTCACAGAACGACTGTTTTTGACAGAGATTTTGGCAGAAATTTTGGGGATTTATTCATAACAATGTTGCACTGTACTGTTTGCACCTTGGGAAGCATGCAGTAAAGGACAGTTTTCTGACAGAGTACGCCCTTGCACATCAATTGCAGAAAAGTATTTGCTGCAATTTCTGGAAATTTGTAGATTTCCAGTTCAAACTGCTTTGACATTGCTCATATTGTCTTTGGAAATTTGTCATCATGGCAAATCAGGGAGGTGATGTTTTTACGTATGTATCCAAAGAGGACAGACTGGACGGAAACAACTATTCCCTTTGGTCATTTATGATGAAAAATGTATTAGTGGCCAAGAATTTATGGGATTATGTCAGTGGAGAGGAAACTCGGCCGGGAGTTGTAGCTCCCGCTACTCCTCCTCCCCATGGCGCACGTGGACAACGGGGACCTCAGCCCGCTCCACCTCAGCCACTTCCTCCAAGAACTACAACTCAAAAAGCTTGGGATACCCGTGATGCACAGGCCTTGTCGCTGATTGCTTTGGCAGTTCAGCGGTCCATCATACCTCATATCCGTTCGGCATCTTCTTCACGAGATGCATGGTTGACTTTGGAGCATATGTTTGCAGGAAAAAATGAGACACGGATCTCTTTCTTGAAGAAAGAGTTGGAAACTCTGAAGATGCATGAAGGTGATTCTATGCAGGATCACTTAAACAAGATTCAGGACTTGAGGGAGCAACTCATGAATGTAGATGAATATTTTTCAGATGCACAGTTGATATCCACTACCTTGAATTCCCTACCTCCTTCGTACTTGTCTTTTCATACTGCATTGAACCTCACAATGAGGATTGCTGAGCACCCACTCACTTTTATTCAGTTGGTTAGCTTGCTTCTAGAGGAGGAGCAAACACGGAAAAATAGTGGTGTGGATGCTATAGTCTCTGAGCAGGCTTTTGTGGCACGACAGAAAGGCAAGAACAGCAATGTGAAAAATGCTCCACAGAGTTCTGGCACTTCGGGCACATCGCAGAATCAATCACAAGGGGGGATGCAAGCAAAGAAAGGAAAATGTCATTATTGTAAGAAGCCCGGCCACTATATCACTGAGTGCAGAAAGCGCATTGCCAAAGAGAAGAAAAAGGAGTCAGGAATGTCTGTTTCTACTACTCCTTCCACTGCTAGTGAGTCCACGTCCTTTGTTGTGGACAGGGACTATTGTTTTTACACTTGCAGTTATGACATCTCTTGGGCCGATAGAGCACTTAGCTCTACAGAGGATGCTGACACTTGGTTCTTTGACAGTGGTGCTTCTAGACATATCACATCTCGCAGAGATTTGTTTGCTTTAGTTAGTGCACCTCCCGTTGGGAAATCGGTACAGTGTGCCAATAATGCATCATACCCTGTTCGTGGTATTGGGGAGATTCAGCTCACAGCCATTGATGGCTCTATTCTCCGCCTGCAGGATGCTTTGTTTGTGCCTGGAATAAAGAAGAATTTGCTTTCTATTTCTTCTTTGGCACGTTGTGATATGCAGGTCACTTTTGATGATGACCGTTGCATGGTTCGAGAAAAAGAATGCATGACATTGGTCTTGACAGGATCTTTGTGCCATGGTTTATATGAGTTGGATGCTCTTTCAGTAGATCAGTCAGCATACTTGACATCCACTCTTACTCCTGCTATGATACAGGCGCAGTTATGGCATGCTCGTTTAGGGCATGTAAACTTTGGCAGCTTGATGCTTTTACAGCGTACTCAGATGCTGGATGGCTTACCTCTCTTGGAGAGACCTCCTGAGCACTTATGCGAGGGATGCATTTTGGGGAAAATGCATCGTTTCTCATTTCCTCGTGATGTTGCTTTCAGGGCAACAACCAGATTGGAGTTGGTGCATTCAGATGTTTGTGGGCCTATGCAGACCATGTCATTGGGTGGTTGTTATTATTTTGTGACATTCATTGATGACTTCACACATTTTTGCTGGGTCTATTGTTTGAAAAAGAAGTCAGAAGTGTATGATGCATTTTTGGCTTTCAGTGCACTTGTTGAAAACCAATCTGGATGCCACATTAAGACTCTCCGTTCGGACCGAGGGGGGGAATACATGTCCTCTATGCTGAATTCTTTTTTGCAGCAGAAGGGCATAGTACATCAGTATACTACAGCTTATACTGCACAGTAGAATGGGGTAGTAGAGAGGAAAAATCGGTCACTCATGGAGATGGCCAGATGTATGCTGAAGGCAAAGAGCTTGCCTCATAGTTTTTGGATGGAAGCAGTCATGTGTGCTTGCCATATTTTGAACAGATGCCCTACCAAAGCCTTGAAGACCATCACACCATTTGAGGCTTGGAACAGCCGCAAACCTTCTGTTGGTCACTTTCGTACCTTTGGGTGTCTTGCCTATGCCCATATTCCACAGGTACTTAGAAGAAAATTGGACAACAAGGCTGTTAAGTGCATTTTTATGGGATATAGCAATGAGAGCAAAGGCTACAGACTCTATGATCCCGTTACTAAGAAGGTTTTTGTCAGCAGGGATGTTGTTTTTGATGAAAAATCAGAATTATCCTTGGCTGGTTTGGACACATATCAGGCTGCCCGTGATGTTTTTGAAGGGCTGCTGCCCATTACTTTTGGTGACTCAGCTGGAGGTTCACAAAATGAACCTAATGTTCAGCCAGCTGCTCCTATGGAAAGTGCAGAAATTCAGCCATTGGCTGATCGGAATACTCGGCATAATGCTGAAACAGAAATTCAGCAAGAGCTTGCACACAGCCAGGATGCTAGACAACTACCTAGATGGTATTTGCAGACTATGCAAGATAGTCCTTTGGATGCACCCATGGCTGGTCGTACTAGAAGGCAAACTCGTTTGCATGATTCAGCACATACTATGGAGTTTATTATGGCAGCAAGTACTTTTGATAATGAAGAGCCTGAATGTTATGAGGATGCACAACACAGTGTGCATTGGAAGGCAGCCATGCAAGCTGAATTAGATTCTATTACTAAGAATCACACGTGGGATTTGGTGTCCTTGCCATTTGGGAAGAAAGCCATTGGAACAAAATGGGTCTACAAATTGAAAAAAAAAGCAAATGGATCCATAGATAAATACAAGGCACAGCTGGTAGCTAAAGGCTACACACAGAAAAAGGGCATTGATTATGAGGAGACATTTGCTCCTACTTTCCGTATGACGACCATCAGGTCTATGATTGCTTTGGCTGCACATTATGGTTGGACAGTTCATCAGCTAGATATCAAGACTGCATTTTTGCATGGGGAACTTCAGGAGGAAGTTTATGTACAGCAGCCCATTGGTTTTGCAGTTGAAGGCTCAGAACATTTGGTATGCAAGCTAAAAAAGGCACTATATGGTTTAAAACAAGCTCCTAGAGCTTGGTATGAAAAGATAGATGCTTTCTTGCTTGGTCAGGGGTTTCTAAACAGTTCATCTGAGTCTACCCTTTACGTATGTAAAGAAGGGGGATCTATGCTGATTTTATGTCTTTATGTTGATGACCTTTTGCTCACTGGAACACATGCTGATCAGATTTCAGCATTCAAACAAAATTTGCAGCAAACTTTTGACATGTCTGACTTGGGAGTTTTGCATTACTACTTGGGCATCCAGTTCATACATACTGCTCGAGGTATTGGGTTATCACAGTCAAGGTATATTGGGCAGCTTTTTGAGAAATTTGGCTTACAGAATTGCAAGCCAGTTTGTACTCCCATGGAACCTGGACTGAAACTGTCATTACATGATGACAGTGATTTGTTTGATATACATACATATGCTCCTGCAGTTGGATGCCTTATCTATCTATGCAATACTAGGCCGGACATACAGTTTGCAGTTTCAGCCTTGAGCAGGTATATGCATCAGCCACGTATGTCACATTGGCAAGCTGTCAAGCGTGTTTTCCGCTACTTGCAGGGTACTCGTTCTCTTGGGTTGCTTTATGCCAAGGGGGGACCCCTGCATTTACATGCTTATAGTGATTCTGATTGGGCTGGTGATTTTGATACACGTCACTCTACTAGTGGCAATTGTTTCTTTCTTGGCACTTCTTGCATTTCTTGGCTTAGCAAGAAACAATCCACTGTTGCCACATCGTCATGTGAAGCTGAATACAAGGCAGCTTTCACCACCACAGTTGAATGCGTATGGCTTAGACGCTTGCTAGCTGATTTGGATGTATTTGTTACTGAGCCTACTCCTTTGTTCACTGACAGTCAGAGTGCCATTGCAGTGGCACGGAACCCAGTGTTTCATGCTCGCACGAAACACATTGAGATTCACTATCACTTTGTCAGAGAGAGGCTACATGCAGGTGATATCAGCCTTGTCTATTGTCCTACCATCAGTAATGTGGCAGACATCTTCACCAAAGCTCTTCCTCGTGACAAATTTGAAGCATTTCGCGATGCTTTAAATTTGATATCCTTTGGTGGCGGATGATCCTTGTACTCTTGATCACTCTTCACTCCAGGGGGGTTTGTTGGGTATTTTACTCACGCCTTACTTACGCCTACGCTCATATGGGAGTGTCGGTGATCAGTAGGACACTGGGGCACTTTTTACTCTCGGTAGGAGAGGTTTTTTCCCCTAGACTTAATGGTCTTATTATTGTATGTACTTATGTGCTTATGTTACACACATTTAGGCACTTAGTGTGTGTCGGGTGTGAACACCCCCCTACAACCCTAAGGTTTAAGGGTTGTACTTTGTACTTTCAGATTACACTCATTCAGTCTATTCTCTTGGGTGTCGTGCTTCAACTCTGTCTCTCTCACTCTCACACTGTCTACTGAATCCCAGCTGTACCTTGATCCTCTGTTCTCACAATCGGAACCTGTAGACCAATCAGCCAATCCCTCAGGGGTAGTGAAAAAGATGGGCCACTGAGGCTGTACTCGAGCCACATGTCCAACAGCAACAACAACGGGTGCTGAAGAAGCAGATGAAGCAGGAGCAGAGGGCGTAGCCTCAGTGGACTGTCCAATCGCAGCGGTCTGTGGAGGCTTTATAGGTGGAAGACCTTGGGCCTTGGAGTGACACTCCTCGTCCACATGGCCTGCTCTCTGACAATGTGTGCATAGCTGGTTTTTCTTAGGGAGTTGCTGCCAGATAGGTCTAGATTCTTTGGTTCCATCTGAGGAAGAGGAGTCACCCTTTGATTGGCTTGCCTTCGCATCTAGCGAGTTGTTGTCACTAGTGGTTGTCCCTCCCGAAAAAGAGGCAACCAACCCCCTCTGCTCGGAATAAGGCTTTGATGAGGATTTTTTGTAGACTTGATTGTACGGCCTCGCGTAACGCAAGAACTGGCACTCAATCTCGTAGAAGGTTGGCAATCTAGGTTGGGAGATGATGTGTTGAATGAAATTGAAGTACTTGTCGGGCAATTTATTCAAGAAGAATGTGACATGATCGTCATTTGACTTTGGAGAGTCAGTAGTGGCGAACTCGGCAAGTAACCGCCTTTATTCAGCCAACTTGACTTTTAGATCATCCTCTTCCTTAATAGAGAACTCTTGAAGCTCAAAGTCGAGATTGATGTGCCGAGTACGATCACGAGCCGCATAGTGGTCAAGAAGGTGACTCCAACGCTCTGACGCGAGCGGGAAGTGCTGCAACTGAGAGTGAAACTCAAGAAGCAATTCCTGCATCAGCTCAACATTGGCTATGGCATTGCGGGCTCTCCATTGACGGATATAATCAGGGTGAGCTAGTTGAGGGTCCGGCATAGGCTCTAGACCAATGACGAGGTCCCAAAGACCCTGAGATTGAAGCACTTGTTGCATGA
This sequence comes from Lygodium microphyllum, assembly GCF_053477565.2. Taxonomy (NCBI): domain Eukaryota; kingdom Viridiplantae; phylum Streptophyta; class Polypodiopsida; order Schizaeales; family Lygodiaceae; genus Lygodium; species Lygodium microphyllum. The sequence goes on from NC_141140.1 coordinate 1,709,930, forward strand.
AATTAGACCAAGTGGTGAAATTTTACCCGTTAAAAATTGTCTTATCTGTGAAGACATTGGTGGCCGTTGCAACATGAGTGGTAGTACTCGGAGATGGATAGTGTGAAAAAGTGTAGTGTGGGTAGGATGGGAGAGTGGAGTACACTTGGGAATGGGCCCCAAAGTGCCCACCAAGCATACATGTAGTGTACAAGGTGGATCCATAGGTAGAGATGGGTTGACTAGGCATGGGCATGGTAGCCACATGAGAAACCCAAGGAGGTGGGACAGGAACACGGTGAGCACAAGATGGGAATCCCTGCGTAGGTGTAACCCAAGGAGAGTGTGAAGACGCACCATAAGCTGAGGATGGAAACCCTTGCGTATGAGTGGTCATGGGAGATGTGAAGTTGGGGATAGTGAGGGGGATGCCCATCACAGTCGTCCCAGGAGTTATGGGTGTGCTCATGTGTTATAAGGTGAGAGGCACTGTGTTAAAGGGTGGCATTCCCCCTAACGAAGTACCATGGTGCAAAGAGGTAGAGAATGGGGGCTGAAATACAGTCACACATGAAGTTATTGCACAAGCGTCTTGGACATATGAGCCAAAAGGATTTGCATGCACATTCTTCACTTGGAAGAGTTAATGTGAAAAACTCAAAGCTTGAATTTCGTGATGATTGTGTTTTTGGTAAACATGTAAAGAGTCCAGACTCTCATGGAGCCTCTAGGAAGGCATGTATCTTGGATTTAGCCCATTTTGATGTATGCACTATGCCAATAAAAACTCATAGTAGTTTTTGTTATTTTATGTCTTTTATTGATGACCATTCTAGGAAGCTATGGGTTTACTTGCTTAAGCAGAAAAGTGAGACATCGGATGCTTTTAAAAAGTTTTATGCATTGGTCAGTACTCAAAAGGGCTTAAAGTTAAAATGCATAGGAACAGATAATAAGGGAGAGTATGTATCTAAAGAATTCAATAAGTTTTGTGATATCAATGGGATTAAACGAGAGCTTACAGCTCCTTACAATCCATCATCTAATGGTGTGATTGAGCAAATGAATCTCACGTTATGTGAGAAGATTCGGTGCATGCTGTCCATATCTAATCTCTTGCAATTGTTTTGGGGAGAGGCACTTAAAACCGCGGTGCATATTTGCAACCGATCTCCACATCGTACACTTGAAAGTGTTATCCCTGAAGAGGTTTGGTCTGGCAAACTTGCTTCATATGACCACTTAAGGATCTTTGGTTGCGAATCCTATGTACATGTACTTGTTGATAGCAAAACTAAACTTGACATGAAATCTCATAAAGGCATCTTTATGGGTTATGGAGATAAAGGTGAAATGGGCTATAGAGTTTGGGTTCCAAGTATGAAAAAGGTGCTACGCAGTCGAGATGTGGTATTTAATGAGTCAAAGCTACTAAAAAATGCCACATCTAAAGACTTAGACAAAAGGAAAGTTAAATTTTAGCATAATCAATACCTTGAGCAACCATTAGCTAGTGAAAATTCAGCTCCTTTTGATGCTGATTATGACAATCAACATATCATTATTGAGCCAGATGAAAATGGGCAGCAAGGGGATGTTGAACATTAGCTTGAGTACCAATATCAGCATGTTGAAAATAAATTACATTGACCTAAACATGCAGTTCAACAGCCAAACAATGAGGTCATTGACATTTCGTTGGATGTGGATCCATTGCCTAATAGCACAGATCATTGGGTAAGAAGGTCTACACGTGTTAGACGACCCATACAAAGATTTGATCCTTCTTTGGACTGCACTTTGCTCACAGATAAAGGTGAGCCTCTTACGTATAAAGAGGTCTTATCATGTGAAATAAAGAAAAAGTGGTGGAAGCAAGCTGTGTAGGAAGAAATGAAGTCAATTGTATTAGAATGATACTTGGAATTTGGTTACATTGCCCAAGGATAGGAAAGTCATTCTTAACAAATGGGTTTATAAAATCAAATGTGTGGATGGCAAACCCAAATACAAAGCCACACTTGTGGCTAAGGGATATACACAAAAGGAGGGCATTGATTTTCAGGAAGTGTTTTCTCCTGTTGTAAAAATGACCACTCTTAGAGTGTTATTTGCCATTGTAGCATCTAGGGATCTTGAACTTGATCAAATGGATGTTAAAACTGCATTCCTGCATAGTGATCTAGAAGACGATTGTATATAAAATAGATCAAAGGTTTTGCTATACAAGGAAAGGAGCATTTGGTATGTAAGCTTAAGAGAAGCTTGTATGGTTTGAAACAAGCTCCTAGACAATAGTATAAAAATTTTGATGCCTTCATGCGCTCACATGGATTTAAAAGGAGTAGTGCAGATCATTGCTTATATATTAAGAAGGCTGATGATGGAAGGCTTATTATACTTGTGCTTTATGTGGATGATATGCTTATTGTTGGTAAGCATAAAAGCCAGATTAATGCATTGAAAAGACAGCTGAATTCAGCCTTTTCCATGACGGATTTGGTAGCAATTGAACATATTTTGGGTATACGTGTAACACAAGATAGAGAGCAGCAGCTCTTATTTCTCCCACAAGAAAAGTACATCAGCAAAGTACTTGATCGTTTTTCTATGGCTGATGCTAAGCCTCTTGGTGTATCTTTTCCACCTTACCTTAAGCTTAGCAAAGCAAATTGCCCAAAAGATAATAAGGCAGCGAGCTCTATGAAGGGTGTTTCTTATGCTTCAGCTTGTGGTTCACTCATGTATGCTATGGTTGCCACTAGACCTAACATTACTTATGCAGTGGGAGTTGTAAGCAGGTTTATGTCAAATCTTGGCAAAGCACATTGGGAAGCAGTGAAATGTATCTTATGATACCTTAAGGACACACAAAGAAAATGTATTTGCTATGGCAAGGGTACGTTAAATCTGCAGGGGTATTGTGATGCAGACATAGCAGGTGACTTGGATACTCGCAAGTCTACTAGCAGGTACATCTTTACCTTGACTGGAGGGGTGGTCTCTTGGTGCTCTAGATTGCAAAAAATAGTAGCACTCTTTACCACTGAGGTTGAATATATTTCAGCCACTGAAGCTTCAAAAGAAGCAGTTTGGCTTGGTCGTTTGGTCAAGGATTTTGGGCTGCCCACCAAAACACCTGTACTTGGATGTGATAGCCAGAGTGTTGTATGCCTGGCTAAGAATGCCATGTTTCATGCACGTACCAAACATAGTCATGTTCGGTATCATTTTATTAGACAAGTTCTAGATGATGGTCTAGTCACCCTAACTAAGATCAAATCATAGAATAACCCTGCAGATGTTCTCACTAAAAGTCTTGCAAAAGTTCAACATGAGCATTGCATTAGACTTGTGGGAGTTGGTTAAAGGTTCGCTTAGGACCTTTAAGTGGGAGGTTGTTGGGTGTTAAGGCCCTTTACACTCTCTTGTGTATCTCCCGTGTATATATTACTTCACACATGTGAACTCATCCTAGTGGGTGTAAGTGTACCGTACCCTAAGTATAAATACATTTTTTAATTCTTTGTGTACCACACTAGTACACACCTATCTGTCGACTCACTCTCACTCTCTCACTATTCAGTACTATTGAGCACCTTGATTAATGTGCCTACCCTCTCTATGCTTTTGATTCTACTCGACACGCCACTGCCACCTTAGACACTATATCTTCTATTGATAGGCGCCATCGAGAGATATCAGCGGGTGGCATCACAATAGACAAAGCTATAGCATTATCCAGAGTACGACACCCTATAGTACTTGCTCGGCAACGTACGTATGCTCATATGCAACATATTCGTGTCACAATTGCTCGTTACAGACGAAGATTACCACCATGACTGAGTCGCAGGTACCTTGGAAAGTCTTGGTGGATTCCATACGCTGAAAGAAAGATACTCTATACTCTTTTTAGTTTTTTAGTTTTTCATATTTTTCATTTTCCATTTGAATTTATCATGTAGACCTAGACATAATTCTATTTTCTTCTTTGATGAGAGATGATGATATCAGTTGTATTAGTTATGGTCTCGTAGGCCATTTCGGCCTTCTAGAGATGTTAATAGATCTTTCTTTCTTTCTCCCCTAGTCTTAAAAATGTGTTTTCCACTTGTATGGACAAGTTTTGCCAAGTGGTAGCCTTCTAATCCTATTTTTCTTGCTTATTAAGTTAATTTTTAAAATGTTAATTTTGAAATTTAATTTAATAATTATTATAGTGTTCAAAAATATAATTCCACGAATCAACAATTAAATTCTAGGCCAATCTATCTCCAAGTGTCCCTGAGTAGTTATTAACCATTAGACTGGCATTCATTAATCACTTAATGCCTAGTCTCTAATGTCCCTATTGACATTAGTGGCCAATAAATTGGTCTAGGCCAAAATCTGACACTGAGTACCACCTAGTACCTATCAAGCATAACTTATTACAACTTTCGCCTTTGGCATCAACTAATATTTGAGTCCTAGGTCCCACATTGTGAAATAATTAGCTTCTGACATGTGTAAGCCACATTAGCACGTTTGATTTACTTCTAATCAAATGCTAAGCAAAGCATTAATATTTCACGTCCTTGTGATAGACCATCCCCTTGAAATCCTTGCATTGTCCCCAATTGCACTGTTGGATGCATCAAAAGCAAAGCATTGCACTAGAATTTTCACGAGGCATTATAGTAAAGACAACATCGGCCATGGCCCATTGCTACCAAACCATACTACTACTAAACACATGCTGGAAATTACTAGCAAGCATAACATAGCATAAGACTCACAAAGAATCTCAAAAGCATTTTGTGAATATCATGGAGTGCATCCATTACTCATGAGCTGAACTTATCAGGCAAAACCAAACCATAGTATAGCATAAACCATGGCTGAAACATCAATGGCGTCATGATACATGTTGCTGTCTATACAATTAGCTGAATACTACTGAAAACTAATGATCATTAATTGCAAATCAATATAAGATAATAGTCTGTAATGATAAAAAAACCAATGATCCAATGTTGATCATAACTAATGCTACACCAAACATAAAGTGATGCAAATGTATAGTTCTAGAGTTACAAATAATAAACCATACCATATGCATACCAAATATAGTGACTAGTACATTGAATTGTGATCCTCCAACAAACATATTGTTAGCTACAATACCTTGAATGTATGCTGAATATATCCAAGATCCACTAAATCTACAGCTGTCCATCAATGAGAACCAGAGGTGCTAGCACCCTCACAAGCATCTGGTGATAGACTAGTCCCCTATTCTACTGATCCAAAGTGGGATCTAACTAGAAAGCATCAAGGTAAAGCTATAACAGCTAAGGATAGTCTGCCAAGCCATGCTCCATCCATTTGGCATCCATTGGTGAATAGTTTTGAAATCTCATCAAATACCGCCTGGAAATCTGACCCCTAATCTTTCACTCTTTGTGTGCCAATCTTTGCTCAGGTACCAATATCTCATCCAAGTCCTCAACCTCGGGCTGAATTTCAATTGATACATCCTCTAGCACACATCACCATGAAAATGCCTCAGTAAGCTCACTTGAAAGGCATTGTATATTCGCCAATGTGGAGGCAATTTCAGCCTATAATATACATCACTGATCCTCTCCAATACTTGGAACGGCACATAGTATCTCTTACTCAACTTTGGGTACAATCTCTCTTTGCCTAACTGTCTTGTGCAGCACTAAAAGGTTCAAACTTCACACTTTTTCCATCCTTGTCATAGTCCTTTGGTAGACCTATGGGAGTCAATTTGTCATAAATAGGCTACTGCAAAAAGGGTGCATTGCTGCATTTCCATGATAACCAAGACTATTAGATGCATTTGCATGACTAGCACTAAATCCTTGTGCTCCAACAACCCCATGGGGTGCAGATACATCTCCATGTGCCCCAAGCATATCGGGATTGTGTATTCCACCTAACATATCGGGATAGATTGGGTGTCCATCAAATTGGACATATAGGGGCAAAGAATTTAGAGATATAGGTACAGGTAGGGGAAGGGAAAGAAGAGGAGGGAAGAAAAAGGAAATAGAAATAAAGCTACACATAGGGGATGAGACACAAGAGCAAGAGGAGAATGTAGATATAGAGAGGTAGATGGAGGAGAGAGAATAGTAGAGAAGCTTGTGAGAGAGAGAGAGAGAAGAAGAGAAGGCAGTAAATGACATATAGGTAGAGGTCAATGAGGATAAAGAGGAAAATGTTAAAGCCAAAAAGTAATTTTTTTAAAAATACCAGCTCCATAAAAAAAAGGAGTTGAAAACTGGACAGATTGTACATGTCTGATCAGACTGGATGGATCATTCTATATGGATCCATCAGATTGGGTCTTTGGCAAGGCAAAATATCCTACTTCAGCATACTTACATATGAAAATGTTTTTTAAGTGGCCTCTCAATATTCTTGCAGGTTCTTTTGCAGAGACATAGAGCCCATATTGGGTTTCCATACAACAAAGCTAGGGTCACCAATGTATCATAGAACCATAATTTAGTCTAGAATTCTTGGAACTGAACATATGCACATTCTCTCTCAAGTGCTCAAAGTGGTGCATAACCAATATCCAACTTGGCACCACCAACATCTCACAATGAAAATGTAGGTCTTGTAAATGTGACCCCTAGATATACATAGGATCTAGTACATTGAACAGTATCCTCTCCAAGGGTAAACTAATGCCTTGCTCTAGGCACCCAAGCTTGTGTTGGTATTGAATACCGTCATCTTGGTCTTTCCAAGATTCACTATCAATCCTCTATCCATGCAAAATGCCTACAATGCATCCATGTGTCTCTGAAAGCCCTCAAGAGAGTTTGCAATTAGTACCACTCCATCTGCACACAAGAAGACAAATATCAATATATCAACCAAGCCTGCACCTAGTCTCCCTTACCTATCCACATATTCTAACAGCATGACTTGCCCATAGAATTGGCAAATTCTAACAATAAACACCAAATAGAGTAGGTGAAAGCAAACACCCTTGCTTACCTTGATGGTATTGTCCATCAAATCTGAAGGTTCTTCTGGACCACATACCCCCTCCATCAATAACTCATACAAGGCATAAGTTCCTCACTATAGACCATGAGTGCCAATATCTTGTAATTGGTCTATGAGCCTGATATAAGACATCGTGTAAAATCCTTTGCAGAAATCTACAAGGCAACAATAAATCATCCTCCCATGTGCCCTCCCCTCTATAATCCTCTAAGAGCTTATATATGATTGAGTGTAATGATCCTCTCGTGAAACGTGCCTGTCCTTGTGCTCTATACCCATCTCTCTCTGCCCTTGTGCTAAGCTCATGCTCTAGAATGCAGCCATATATATCTTGGCCAATCATGATTTTCCCATAATTCTCTAGCATGATAGAATCCCTACTATGAAAGAGTGGTACAATGGTGTGCTCCGTCCAACTAGCCAAAAATCCCCTCACACATGGATTGATAAAAACATGAATCAGCAAGGGAGCAAGAATCTCACATGCATGCATAAAATGTTTCCCAACTAGGCCATCGTGATCTTGTCCCTTCCCGTGTTGCAATTCTGATAGTGTCTATGCCATCTGCCCCTTCTATCCTCCAAGGCCTTGACCATATTAAAATCCCCACCTACAATCCAATGATCAACATGAGGTAGAGACTAAGTAAGCGTAGTCTAGAAAAGTCCTCTCTTCCATGACAATTAGGGGTGTATATGACCAGCAAGCCTATTGTCTCCTCCACTCTTACAAATACCCATAGTGCTGTCCCTACTCTAAGGATGCCCCAATCTTATACTGCATGAAGCCAATGCTTACCAACACAAAGGCATACTCCTGCCTATATCTTTGAGGCTCCTACAGCACGTGCCCAATATGTCAACTTCGTCTAGGCAATAGCTCCCCACTGCACTAGGAAATCCTCTCTTCTGAGAGCTTTTGCTCCTGTAGCATAACAAAATCCATTGATCCTCCAACTAGTGCTCTATGGGGATCCTATCTCATGAAGCTCAGTCCTTGGTGGAAAAGTCTTCCACCAAAGCCTCGAATGTTCCATGAGAAGAGCCTCATGGAGATCGTCTCTCGGACTGGTGTGGCTCCATGGACCATGCCTCTCTCTTTTGCCACCTAGTGTAAACTCTGTCCTGTCTCATCACTGCAATTTCTGCAGCCTCATGAAGAGATGGGAACTCGGTGGAGTCTGAATCTGTGCCAAACTCCTCACTCCCTCCATCCCTTTAATGAGTAATTGGATCCACCTCTCTCTCCATGGGAATCTCTCTATGTACAACTGAGGGTGAAAAAGTACTCTTGATCCTCCGGTTCCCATAACTTGATCCTCTGGTTCCCATAACCGTGCACAACTGAGGGTGAAAAACTGACTCCCATCTATATCTTCATACATCTAGTAAGTGCCTACCAGTGCATTGATGTGTCTCAGTTGGGGGACGAGTACATGGCACATTTGGGTTAGACCAGTTTTACCCTGTATCAAGTTGGACCATGTTGGTTTTTTTTCCTATATATACTCTGCCATGATTGTATATATCTAGAGATCTCTATTTCAATTTTGTACCTAGGAGTCTTGTTCATTCTTTGCTCATTTGCTCCTCATTATCCAAACTCCTGCCATGCCTCTTTTTCAAGAGAGTGCTTATGACAGAGTTTAATCAGACTTCCTAGAGGGAATGATATCACAAATGGGTTTTTTTGAGGAATGGATCAGAGATGCTCCAAAGCTGCACTCTTCAGCACATAGCTATAGAGCCTAGAGGAGAGAGGTTCTTGTTTTGACAGGGGTGCCTCCTTTTCTCTCTCCGTTATGAGTGCATTTCTGATACAGGCAGACTATTTGTTTGGAATGTCCTGTCTTAGTGGCAGTTCTACCAACTGATAGACTCGCTCCAGATTGACCAAGCAATAATACTAGTTATCAGCTTGTGTTTGTGACAGTGCACCACAGTCCAGTCTGGTGCAGGAAACATGCTCAGATTCTGTCTGGAGATCAAGGACTGATTTGTTGAAAGGTTTTACAACAATATGTTAATAATTTCATTAAAATGGAGTTGAAAGGCAAGTCTTTTGTTGGAAGCATATAATTGTTTATTACAGAAGTTCAAGAAACCGGTCAGCACTGAACTTTGGTGAGATTTTCGTGTGTGCACCTGGGTTGAATGTGATTCGATGTAACAACCTTGTACATGATTCCCTTTGAAACGCTGGGCTTTAAATATGTCTAATATTTAAATATGCAACTTTTCTACCCCTCGTGGGTTTTCTGCAATTATACTGGGCTATTACATTTTTTAATGGCTGTATTACAAGAAGACAACAATCTGCTCATAATATTGTTCGTTTCTGGTACTTATTAGCTATATTATGTTTATGAATGGATGCTCTTATTGACTTCATAACTCTTTTCAGTGTACAACATGGGCCTTTCAGGGTCTCAGAATTCTGCCAATTTGGGTATGCCCTTGCAGCAGCAATTAGTCGGGCAATCCAATTTCAATAGCATACTCAATCAAAATCAGGGCCTTAACTTTTCACAACAGAGACAGCAACCACCACCATCACAGTAACCTGATAGTTCTACAGGAGTTTAGTTTTTACTGAGAATAAGCCAAGTTCCTGAAGCAACACAGTCAGAGCCATTCTTGGGGCGAAGACAAACCATCATCACAGCAACATTACCACAGTTGGAGCCAAGAAACATCATCAATGTCTGTTTGGTAAAGCCAATGGACAGTTTCGAGATGTCTTTTAGAGCCTGCTGCCAAGATTCTTGATATGGGTTATGAGTATTCTGACGTGCTGAGATATGTTGGCACCAAAGCATACATGCACGAAAGGTGTTTTAACAAGGTTGGAGAGCCATGGCTTGCAAGACAGTAAGGTGTTAAGTTGTATAATCTGTCAAAAAGGTTGCCATAAACTTACAAGCTGATGAACGAGCATTAGTCCTGGAAAAGCCCAATTTAGAGTTTTTCTTAATATGCAGTAATCATACATCTTTCGACCTGCCAAGGCTATTTGTGTTTGTTTGAAGGCTGGAGTCCAATTTTGTCAAGTCCAAGATTATCTTTGGGAAATGTAAAATGAGACTTGTTTCTAGAATCCAAGATTGTCTTTTGGAAATGTAAAAGGAGAGCTGCAGCTGGGAGTTTATCTGGGGAGGGCCAGAGTGATGCAGATCACACCACCCAGTTCCCACTTGTACAGCACCCCCAACCACAAACCTCAGGAAGAAACCAAGGACCCCAACTTCTAGGGAATAGTCAAGACATGCACCCTGTAAACCTGCTTGGATCTCTTGTTGTCCAACACCGTTGACATGAACTCTAAAACCCTGCAACAGGAACTACAACAATGCACCTTTATCCTTATTGGATGACCCCATCAAACAAGAGCATCAAGGGACATGAAACCCTTGTTATTTCAACCTCAACCCTGCAATCAACTATGCTCAACCATAAAACTCGAAACATATCGACAAAAAAAGGGAATAGTCAAGACATGCACCCTATGAACCTGCTTGGATCTCTTGTTGTCCAACACCATTGACATGAACTCTAAAACCCTCCAATTGGAGCTACAACAATGCACCTTTACCCTCATTGGATGACCCTATGACCAAGGCATCCAATCTTCAAAGCATCAAAGGATATGAAACCCTTGTTATTTTAACCTCAACCCCACGATCAACTATGCTCAACCATGAAACTCCAAAGAAATCGACAAAAAAATCCAATAACACACCTTCCAAAAACTCTTGTTGATCTAAGCAAGGGATTGCCATTTTCTGAGCTAGAACCCGTGAACACATGAGCTCAGAGTCTTGAAAAATGATTTTGTATTTGTATTCATATTTTAGTATATAGATATGAAGAGTAAAAGAAAAAGTTTGCTCAAGATCTTAGCTTGATAAATGTGTGCATCCATCCAAATGACTCTTTATCATGAGGGATACATTCACCAATGCTTGTGTTGTGGAGAGCAAGACTTCACTTTTGTGATTAGAGATCCCAATTAACATATCATCAATGCATTTGCTATATTTACAAATATCGTTGCTTAACATGAGTCTACACTTTAACAGAGTAGTTGGTTGAGTAATTTACGAGCTTATAGTTTAACAGTTCTTGATGCTTCAGTGATTCAATATCATGATTTTATTGACACAAAGAAATGGTTTGCACAAAATGCGATTGTTTTTATTCCTTACAAAGGAGGAATGGTTAGACCATTGTGAAGAGATTCTTTATTAAATTACAATTTATAAGTGTGCATGTTATCAATAGCAAGTCAATTTTCACCTCTAGATTCCTTAATTTGATCCCATCGTGATTACCAAGAAGATTTGGTACTCTAAAGCCTCTTATATTAATGAAGGTGTCCTCTATGGTAGCCATGGTAATTGAACAATGAGCTCCCCCACCCCCCCACCCCCCCTCTCTCTCTCTCTCTCTCCCTCTGTGTCTCTATGGGACCTCCATTGCTTCTAAAGAGGCATTTGGACCATGATCTAGGATGATGGATTCCTCAAATCAAATATGCTTAGGGCTCTTCTACTAGAGCTATACCAACATAGACATAATCTCTTATGGTCTCAAGAGTAGGCACTTGGAGACACATCAATGTATAGTCATGGAATCATAAAGTGTCAAACCCCCCCAACTACCACAAAGCACAAATACGATCGATCAATGGTCCTATTGCACTGAGTCACCTTTTTGCCCATGTAATGCAAAATGCATAATGGTATCTAGCAATCTTGCACTATTGCACCACATTACTAATAGGAAAAATCTCTACTAAAAACTCATTAGATAAAAACCTTACCAATTGCCTTGATATGGGATCTTCAACTTCCATAACTATAGTAATTTGTTCTACCATTTTGTGCATCCTTTATATGACAAGATTTTAGCCTTCTCAATAATCTATCTTTAATTCTTTGTCATTTGATGGTACATTACATGTACCGAAAATTGTAGAAAATCATTAGTGGATAAAACTCCAATCTCACCGACAATTAGAGCTCTCACAATTAAGAAGGGAAATAAGTTTCTTAATTTTCTCTCCAACCCAACTTAGATCATACCAATTAATGTTTTGTAAGTGTATTGAAATATTGTCACAGATGACAAAAAGAATTAAGTCTTGATTAGTGAGCAATTGTAAAATCCTCTATCCTTCAACCTTGTTATGCAAGTCTATTACTTATTTCTAAACAAGAATATATTTGGTTGATGCAACAATCTAGAAATAACCAAAAGGGATAAATCAATTGTAACTCATCTCGATGCTTGAACATAAAATACATCTAACACACAATATGTTTCAACAAAATGTGCTATGTTCTGATACATGTTTTGCCATCAATATTTCTCTTTGATTTTACTAAAGGTTCCCCATATGCTTCTATGGCCAACCCGCAGGCTTTCATGAAATTCCTTCATTACATATTGTTGCAATCTTTTGTTACCTAAATCTCGGACAGGTGCTCATTTCTTCTTCTTTGTGTGCTTCCATAAATGCCCTTCTTTAAGAAAAAAGCCATAAGCTTTCCTCTTAAGATGCTTGAACTTCCAACTTGTATGTCATGTAAGGTCTATGTGATCAAATGATAACAATGTGATATTTGTGACTCTAGCCTTTTTGTTAGAGTAGTTAAGTTGGTAGCAACTCAAGGTATACTATATCATGTAGGGAGATGTGGGGTCTATCAAGGATCCCTTTTAAATCACAAGGATTGTAGAGATGGCTCCTATTTGGCAGGTCCTAAGGACATAACAATCTTCCTAGTAGCAAGGCTTTAACAATACCCATGTATTGATAGTAAATGAAATATTTCCTAGCTAATTGGTGAATGCTAATAATATGATATGTCATCAAGTAAACCTAACCGTCTTTATAGGCTATAAAAGGGAGACTCCCTTAAACCATGATCATCTATATTTCACTCAATCAGAGTTCTTCCAACTAGCCTCAAGCTTTTCACCTAGATTCTATCTAGATTACCATCTACGCTTCATAGTGGAAGCACATGAGTGGACATAACCATCTTTGTATTAGTCAAATATTCACTCTTCTTTAATTTTTGTGCAAACTCAATTCCTTACTCAAATTATTTTATCTACTATGTCATGTATTTTTTATATCACCCCCATGCTTTGAAGTAGTGATATGATCTTAAGATATCCATGTCTATCCCAACGATTTTCTTATTTTCCTTAGAGCATAAATTGAATCATTTGCACCAATTTATCCAAAGATTTTTTAGTCCAAGGTAGCAATGATATGAAAAATGAAATCATACTAATCTAACACTCTATACCTAGTCTTGTGTCACTTGATCATGGACCAAATCTTATACATACATACAAATTGCTCTAAAAAAATCTTAAAAAATATCAATCATGCCCAAAAGAGATGAATAATAATCCATGCACATATCAAGAATTGTTTGTGGTTGCATCACCACAAGATATTGTGACTAAAAAAACGATACATATACTAAGAATCTTTCTCAACTTGAGCATGTGGTCTACTATCTCATGGAACTAAAACAAGTGCATATGAAGAGTTGCTTATGGTTACATCACCATGAGACACTAAGAATATGGCACGTTATATTGCCATCACCATGAGATGCTAAAAAGAGAAGAATAGTAATCCATGCATATATGAAAAATTGCTTGTGATTGTATTATCATGAGATATTAATAATATAGACAAACTAACGCATAGAATAGTGGAGATTGAGATGATTGCTCTATTAGAGAATCCCTTGCATTGATATTGCCTTGATTAAAACCCCCTTAGTGTTTTCTTCCATGAAAACCATTCCCTTTTGAAAGGTGGATCCCAAGTGGAAGCATGAGCAAGCGAAAGCAAGAGAGATATGAGCTATAGCGAATGGAGAGAGAGAGAGAGAGAGAGAGAGAGAGAGAGAGAGAGAGAGAGAGCTATATTAACGTCTACGAAAGGCCAAGTTAGCCTATGAGACCAAAACGTTACATTCAAAATGTCCGGGAAACTTTCCAAGTAGTAAAGCTACCATCTAATGCTATGATGAACTAATTGAGTAGGTACAAAATGGTATATAGGCTAGATACAATTCATATGTGTTCCAAGTATGGTGTGGAATTGCTCATGGAGCTTGGTCATCCTAAAATGCCCTGCATGGGTCTATCTAACATCAAGAGTCTGAATCGGTGGGGCAGGGCCCTCGGGTGGTAGCGTAGTATCCCTTGTATCCTTGACATGTGCCTCCTACGGGGATAGGGGCGAGTTGGGCATGGGCACCAAGCTTTGCTTCAAGACGTGCCTTTTGTGGGGCAACGGAACGGTTGGGCATGGGCGTCGGGATTTGCTAAGAGAGAGAGAGAGAGAGAGAGAGAGAGAGAGGATGTGGAAACTCCAAGAGAAAATATATATGACTGTCGGCCTTTCCTTATTCAATAGTTACTAAAAGAATAAAGTGACAATGATCGGCACTCACCACCTGTAGTATACAAGTGTGCAATCATGATGTGTAAAGTAAATATAGGGTAGTGTAGGTACATGCGCCTTTACTCCCAACAACCTCTCACTTTAAAGACAAATGTGCCTCTAGTGAGAATAGAATAAGAAAAAAGTGAAATTACAAATGTACATAAAGTACAATAGGATGAGAAAAGACATCATCTCACCCTACACCCATAGGCTCTTTAAGGAGTACAAAGTGTTCCACTGAGAGACTTTTAGTAAGAAAATCTATAATATTCTCATCAGTTGAGATCTTGATAAACTCAACAAACTTGTCCTCTCCCACCACCTTGATGAAGTGATAGTACACCTCAATGTGCTTTGTCTTCACATCGAAAATCGGATTCTTGGCCAATTGAATAGCACTCATAGAGTGTGAATGCAATGTAGGAGTAACAACAATACTAAGGTCTACCACCAGATAACCTAACCATAGGGTCTCATTGCAAGCCTCAGTTGGCTACAATATACTCTACCTCAGTTCTAGATAAAGCCATGCATTTTTGCATCCTAGGCATCCAAGAAATAGCACCTCCAGCAAAAGTGAAAGCATACCACCCAAAGGTGGACTTCCTACTATCTACATGTTCTATATAGTTGAAGTTAAACTATAGTATCTTGGGCACCATAGAAAATGCTCATAGTAGCAGTGCTTTTCAACTACCTCATGATAACCCGTCACAACGTCCCAATGTCAATGTCCAGGTGTAGCTATATAGCATGCCACAAGTCCCACTACAAATGTTATGTCAGGATGAGTGGCTATCATGGCATACATTAAACTACCCACTATGAATGCATAAGGGATCTTGTCCATCTCGGCCTTCTGCTCATTTAACTGGGGACAACTTGCCTTCACATGGGAAGGTAAACAGCGGCCCAATAGACTTAACATCATGTGTATGAAATCGCTCAAGAACCTTCTATATGTATGCTTGATGTGATAGGTAAAGGAGCCCCTTAGAGTGATTGTTGTGACTCGCATATCAAGAATATGTGAGGCATGTCCCATATCTTTCATCTCAAAGCTCTTCTTGAGCTAAGTCTTCAAAGCATCCATCTCATTACGAGCTCTCCCAACAATTAATTTATCATGAATATAAAGTATTAAGATAATAAGGCTACCATCATGAGTATTTTTTATTTATAAGGATGGATCCATATCACTACGAGTATATCTATGTGAATGCATGAAAGTATTGAACTTATGGTGCCATTTCCTAGGTATCTACTTAAAGGCCATAGAGGCTCTTTCTGAACTTGCACACTAGGTGTTCCCTTTCCTTTTTCATAAAGGCCATAAGTTGTTATATATATATATATATATATATATATATACTCATACAAGTATGCATGTAGAAAAGTTGTTTTCACATCATTTTAATACATGTCCAAATCTAATTGTGCAACAAAGCCCAAAATCAATCACATAATAGTTATCTTGACTACAGGAGAAGAGATTTCATCAAAGTCAACACCATGCTCATGCTTAAAACCCTTAGCAACCATTCTAGCCTTATATGTTGAATTGGGGCATCCAAGGATACTCTTCAACTTATCCATCCACATGTATAGCAATGCATATTTTCCACAAGGAAAATGAACCAAATCCCATGTATGTTTTTTCTAGAGTGACTCAAACTCTGACTGCATGACCCTCTCCCAAGAATTACTATCATATCTTTGCATGGTCTCCTCACAGGTAAGAGACTCACTAAAATCTATCACCATAATGTAATCCATGGAGGGCGCAAATAGATCATCTCTAGTAGTCCATCTCAAAACAAGCTATAGTGTATGTACCTCTTATCTACCATCATGGTCATGGGCCACTAGAGCATCAACTGTAGGTTGTCTAGCTGGCTATAAAGTCACAAAACTCCTCTTAAAAGATCACCTTGTGTACCTCAACGACCTCTCCAAGCTGCTTATGCATCTTCTCCTCATGAAAAACAACATCATGGTTCTAGATGACTTTCCAAGCCTGTGGATCTCTTGGGAAATAGCCCATTCCTCCTACATCCCCATAACCAAGAAATATGCATTTCACTAGCTTAGGAACCAACTTATTAATTTTCTTGGATATATGATGAAAATCCTCACATCCAAAAACTTTGAGATGCACATATGAGGGAGATTTTCAAGACCATACCTCCTCCGCAACTTGACAATCAATAGCAGTGCATGGGGATCTATTGATCAAATGTAAAGCAGTAGTAACTGCCTGAATCCAAATATGTTATGGTAAGCCCGCATGACTAAGCATACTTCAAACTCTTTCTTGAATTCTCATGTTCATGCACTCGACAACACCATTCTAGGGTGGGATATAGGGTGCGGTCAATTGGCACTTATTAATACCCCTCTTATTGCAAAACTACTCAAAAGCCTTAGCGACATATTCACCCTCATTGTTAAACCTTAGGCATTTCATCCTATACCCAAACTTGTTCTCAACAAGAGCAAGCAAATGCTAAAAGGTAGATAAGACTTTCAATTTTTGCTTAATAGGATATGCCCAAATCTTATGCGAGTAATTATCAATAAACATAGTAAAGTACTTTGTACCACCCAATGACTGACATGGCATGGAACCACATACATCAGAAATCTTAAGATCCAGAGGCTCACCCATGCACGTAATGCCAAACTTCTTATGAGAACTATGTGTCTACTTGCCATAAAGACAATGAACGCATGAATCAAAACATCTACAGTCAAGGGGCAGAAGCTATTGCAAATAAGAAAGCATTTTTATTACTTTAAAGGACATGTGCCCAAGGCAACGATACCATAGAGATACATGTGGTATGTTAACGACAACTACATGGTCAATAAACCTAGATACAAGCAAGGGATAGAGCCTGTCAGCCTTGACACCTTGAGCAAAACAAGATTTCCAAGGATAATCTTCCACATAGAATCACCAAAAGATACATGATAACCTACATCATCCAACTATCTAGCAAAGAGTAGGCTTTTGATCAAAGTCGAAACATGGCATACATCATGCAAAATGAATTGTTTCTTGAAGCAAATTGCAGCTTAATATCACCAATGCCAAGTTAATTCCTAGTCTCACAAAACCTATCATGCTACAATAGGAATGAAACCAATCCCTACGTAGGGTGACATGGAAAGAAGTCCTCAAATCAAGCAACCGACGCTAAGAAAAAGTATAGAAGGCATGAGCCAACTCACTAGCATCAAGAGAAGAAGTTGCCAAGATGTAATCATCATTGAACTCATGCTCCAAGGCATTTTTCTCCTCAATTCTCACATTGGGCTTACTAAGATCAATGCTATTATCATCAAACTTATTCTATACTTTGCCCTTGCCTTTCTCCTTGTGCTAACCATCATGCATCTTATGGCTCTAGTTCCCACAATAATGATAAGTCAATGAGGACTAATGACCACGAGACTTACTGTGAGATTGTCCACATGACTAAGATTGAGACTTCTAAGAGTCTGTACCATGATAGTCATTACCACTCTTACCATCTAATTTGCCCCTAACAATCAAAGCATGAGAACTACAAGAAACATCCACATTCTTTCTATTGATCTCTTCTGTCAATAAAGCACCCTCATCTTGAGGCATATTAGCACACATAGCACTACAATAAGTATCCCATAACTCTAGCAGTGTAACAAGCAAGAATAAAGGGGATAAGTTGTGTGAGAGTGCGCAATGGAAAGGAAAGGAAACACAGAGACAAAGGAATAGAGAGAGACTACAAGAAAAGAAGAATGAAAATTGCACTAAACAAGAAAGAATGTTGATAAAAATGAGAAAGCAAAAGGAGACTAATCAATCCCTACATGTAGCCCATAGCATTAGTGAGGGTACCAGATTAGGATGATGATGATAGTAGCACTAAAGATGGAGGAAGATGACAAAGTCAAAGGTACATCTACTAAGGAATGAGGAAGATGAATGAATGATGGGAGATGCATGCTATATATAGCCAAAAAAAATACCCAAATATGGTCAACATGCATCAGGAAAGGCCACAAATGTTGCCTGACTAGTGATCAGTAATAAATGTTGGTCAATGATGAATAAAATGCTAGAAAAATAAGTGTGACCTTAAAAAAATCCCAAATGACAATGGCAATGTTTGGTAGGTATAAGCAGACTATAGAAAGTAATGACTGCTTGAGAAAATGCATACAAAATCCCAACTAGAGGAGAAAATGGATTGAAAGGCAATAAACTAAGTGCTTTAGAATGAGCTACCTCCCAAATGACAATGGCAATGTCTGGTAGGTATAAGCAGACTATAGAAAGTAATAACTGCTCGAGAAAATGCACACAAAATCCCAACTAGAGGAGAAAATGCATTGAAAGGCAATAAACTAAGTGCTCTAGAATGAGCTACCTCCTCCGTCATCAAAACAAGTGATAGACAAGTCCAAGCTCCTAAATTCCTCATCTAACTTAGACTGGGAGTGGGGCTCACAGCCAGCAAAAGATGGCAAGGCATGACAAACATGACTGCTAACACCCCCCTCTCAGATCCTAAATGTGGCAAAAGACCAAGGAAGAAATGGATATTGAGGTGGCAAGAGAAATGTCAATGTCAATGAGGTCCCTTAATGTAGACTGCTAATAAAGAAATTCCTCATGATCTTGGGAAACCCCCTCTAAAAAACTAGGGGCTAGGGATTCCATAGTCGCATCATAGAGATCATCCCCCTCTAAAAGGGATGGGGGTAGGAGAGAACCACCAAAGGAGATGGTGGGGGATGGAAAGTAACCTATGGAATAGATGGTGCACAAGTGGGAAAGGTTGTAGCAATAGACAACTACCTTGAAGGACCTTGCATAAGAGAAGGGGAATGGAGCTTGTAAAGCCTACTCTCCAACCAACCTGTCATGATAATAGCCTCTATAGAAGAATCCTCAATAAAAATGGCATGCTTGGTGAAGATAACCTGAGTACCAAGCCTACTAAGGCCACAAACTAAGAGGAGTGGAAAGCCCAAGTCCAAAACATAAAGTGCCTATAAAAGGGAGCTTGAAGCACAATTAGGAAACAAAGGTAGAGTGTTGACACCACAAATAGACACCGGTACAATCTCACCAATAATGACTGAACCCTCAGAAGGGCATAGATCCTACAACAAATCACCTCATGGAGTCATATGAATAGAAGCTCCACTATCAACCAACCAGGGCCTCTTTGAAGATGAGAAACCACTAAAGAAGGCTCCTCAAACAAGGCCATATCATTCAAAGTAGATGAAACCAAATCATCATCATCAGGCATTGCATCAATCGTTGCTAAAGCATCTACAGTGCTCGTCCTCACCTTCAAAACATACTCGTTGACAAATATTTTCTCTTTCTTCAAGGTATTCAACTCTTTCTTGAGTTGAATCTTTTGAATATTTATATTTATTGAAAACATATTCTCAAAAATTGTCCAACCTACATGTGAAGTTTCTACATTATTGATATGTTCCAGCATAGTATTATCAATGACTAAAAATAGCCAATACATCACCTTCTTTTCTTTTGCATTCCATTCTTTCCACGCCTTTAATTCATTTGCAATTGCTAATCTCTGCCTCCTTTTCTTCACGTGAAACAAACTCATAAAGGCCCTTTCCAATGAGGAAGTTCATTACATGAAACTTCCATGAAGGGTAGTTGTTCTTATCGAGTTATTCAATTATAGGATTTCCATTTTTCTATGTTGTTATCACAAAAATGATATGAAATAGCAAGCAAGGCTTTTGCAACCTTTCACAATAAGCGCACAGCAAGACACTAAGCAATATTTTTTACTAATTGCTCAATAGTACATGTAATCTCCACCCTATTTGTAGATGAAACTTATGTCCTCAAAAATTACAAATTCAAAATCTGCAATGTGTGCATCCACTTTCCATCGATGTAGTCAAAACTATTGTCCACAATCTTGTGGCTCTAAAACGAGGCCTAAAACAACCATAGACACCTAAAAAATATTAACAATACTTTGAGATGTCAACAAAAGCACAAGTGTCATGACACTTTCATTTATGGATTATTATTTTGTGGAGCTTCAATGTATTATTTTGGGCACGTGTATTATATTTTACTCATGGACATCATCATATTATCATGGATGTATTATTTTGTGAGAGTCAGACTCACTCCTGCTACGAACTCACTCCCGTGGACATTGTATTTATCTATTATTTTGTGAGGGTCGGACTCACTCCTGCTGCGGACTCACTCCCATGTGAAAGGGAGCGACGGATCGGAGGTTGGACTCGAGAGCTATGGCGGGAGAGAGCAAGACCAAGAAAGGGAGAGACTAGAAATGGGAACTCCAACAGTCACAATGTGTGACCGGGCCTTCCTTTATTCAAACTGTTACTAAAAGAATAAAGAATAAAGTGAGGTGACGGGCGCCCGCCACCTGCAGTGTGCAGTGGCGGTGACTGTCAGTGTAGTAATACTACACGGGTGGCTAGGTAGAGGTGCCTTTACCCCCAACAACCTCCCACTTAAAGGCGAATCTGTCCTAGTGAGGAGTGAAAAGAAAAAGGAAAAAGATAGTACAAGATGTACACATGTACAACAGGATGCGCAAAGACGTCATCTCATCCCACACCCATCAACCTCTTGAGGAAGGCAAAGTGCTCCGTAGAGAGGCTTTTCGTGAGCAAATCTGTAGGATTCTGGTCAGTCGAGATCTTGACAAGATCAACACACTTGTCCTCGACGACCCCACGTATGAAGTGATACCTCACCTCAATGTGTTTCGTCTTCGCATGGAAAACCGGATTCTTGGCTAACTGAATAGCACTCATAGAATCTGAAGGCAGTGTAGGGATAGCATCAATACCAAGGTCAATAACTAAACGACCCAACCAAATGGCCTCCTTGCAAGCCTCAGTGATTGCAACATACTCGGCCTCTGTAGTAGAAAGGGCCGTGCATTTCTACACCCTGGACATCCAAGAAACAGCACCTCCAGCATAGATGAATACATAGGCGGGAAGTGGACTTCCTACTATCTGCATGTCCTGAATAATCAGATTCAGTGTACCCCACGACTCCTATATCCTGGCTGCCATAGCATATGCACATATCTGCAGTGCCCTTCAAGTACCTCATGATACCCTTCACGGCATCCCAATCCTTCTTGCCAGGTGTAGCCATATAGCGTGCCATAACACCAACTGCAAAGGCAATATCTGGACGAGTGGCTATCATGGCATACATAAGACTGCCCACTGCGGATGCATAGGGGATCTTGGCCATCTCGGCCCTCTGCTCATCTGTCTGCAGACAATCAGCCTATGATACCTTCACATAAGAAGGCAATGGACAACCAATAGGCTTTACATCCTGCATGTGGAAGCGCTCAAGGACTTTATGAATATACTCTCTCTGTGACAAGTAGAGGAGTCCCTAATGCCTATCGCGTCTAATGCACATACCAAGTATGTGAGTGGCATGTCCCAGATCTTTCATCTCAAAGATCTTCTTGAGCTGAGCCTTAAGAGCATCTAGCTCATCATGAGCTTTCCTTGCTATCAGCATATCATCCACATAGAGTACCAAAATCAATAAAGAACCATCACGAGATTTCTTCGTGGAAAGACACGGATCCATAGCACTCCAGCTGTAGCCATGTGACTGCATAAAGGCATCAAATTTATGATACCACTCCCTAGGTTCCTGTTTCAAGCCATAAAGACTTTTCTTCAATTTGCACACTAGGTACTCCTTACCAGGTTCTACAAAGCCCTTAGGTTGTTCCATATAAATCTCATCATGCAAGTCCCCATGTAAGAAAGTCGGCTTGACATCCATCTGGTATAAATCCAAGTCAAGCTGAGCAACCAAAGCCAAGACTAAGTGCAAGGTGGTCATCTTAACCACAGGAGAAAAGACCTCATCAAAGTCCACACCATGCTCCTGCTTAAAACCCTTTACTACCAATCTAGCCTTGTATGCCGGCTTGGGGTGTCCAGGGGTACTTTTTAGCTTGTACACCCACTTGCATGGCAAAGCCTTCTTTCCCGTAGAAAAGGAAACCAAATCCCAAGTGTCATTCCTATGCAAGGAGTCTATCTCAGACTACATAGCCCTCTCCTAGGAGTGACTGTCACCCCTGCACATTGCCTCATCATAAGTGAAAAGCTCTCCTGCATCTGTAACTAAGAAATAATGCATCGAGGGCTGAAATCTATCTGGTGGACGTATGTCTCTAGTAGACCGTCTCATGGTAGGCTCTGCTGCCTGCCCAGGTGCCTATCCAACGCCCTGACCATGAGCATCTGCTGTGTAGCTGTAGGTTGTCCAACTGGTTGTGCGGGAGCTCTCGATTCCTCCTGAAATATGACCCTGCGGATCTCAACAACTCTCTCAAGCTGTCTATGCATCTTGTCTTCATGGAAGACTACATCATGACTGCAGATGACTCTCGGTGCCTGCGGATCCTAGAGATGGTAACCCATCTCGCTTGCATCCCCATAACCAAGGAAAATGCATTTGACACTCTTGGGATCCAGCTTACTTCTCTTGTCCTTGGGCACATGGCAAAATGCCTCACATCCAAAGACACGGAGATGCGCATAAGAGGGAGGTTTTCCAGTCCATACCTCCTCTACAACCTGGAAATCCAAACCACTAGAGGGTGATCTCTTTATGACATGCATAGCGGTACCAACTGCCTCAACCCAGAAGCTCTGTGGTAGGCCTGCATGACTAAGCATACTGCGTACACGCTCCTGGATGGTTCTTTTCATCCACTCAGCCAAACCATTCTGGCGGGGTGTAGGGGGCGGTCAATTGACGCTTAATACCCCTCTCATCACATAATTTCTCAAAAGCACATGAGACATACTCACCCCCATTATCTGTCCTTAGGGATTTTAGCCTATACCCAAACTAGTTCTCAACCAAGGCAAGCTATCTCTGAAACACAGGTAAGACATCGGAATTCAGCTTAATGGGATAAGCCCAAAATTTCTGTGAAAAATCATCTATGAACGTAACAAAATACTTTGCACCACCCATAGACTGACAAGGCATGGCCCAACAGACATCTGAATGTACCAATGCCAAGGGCTCACTCATGCGTGGCCTACCAGACTTCTTATGCGTAGACCTAGTCTGCCTGCCATAAAGACAATGCTCACATAAATCAAAACATGCATAATCAAGGGGCGGTAAGTACTGCAAACCAGAAAGCATTTTCATTCCCTTCAAAGACAAATGGCCCAAACGGGCATGCCAAAGGGATACATGTGGGATAGAACCCACAGACAAAACATGATCAAGGGAAGAAGCTGATACAATCAAGGGGTAGAGACTGCCAGCCTTGGCACCTCTTGCAATCACAAGTCTGCCATGAGTGATCTTCTATGCAGAGTCTCCAAAACATACATGATATCCTACGTCATCAAGCTGTCCAGCTGACATGAGACTGCGTGTCAAAGCAGGTACATGACATACATCTTGCATAACAAAACTGTTGCCAAAAGGAAACTGCAGCCTAACATCACCAATGCCCACAATATCAAGAGAGATGTCATCACCCAAGCGCATAGAACCCGAAACAGTATGGTATGAATGAAACCACTCTCCGAAAGGTTTCACATGAAAGGACGCACCTGAGTCCAAGAGCCAACATTGTGCATACATATAGTGTATCTATGTCATCTGCGAAGCACTAGAAGAAGCTGCATGGATATAATCATCATCATCAACATCCTCAGGCTGCATAACATTGATCTCTTCAATTTTAACACTGGACTTTGTAGGCAATATGCTACTATCAGAAGACTTATCCTGCACTTTGTCTTTCCCCTTATCTTTGTGCCTTTCATTGCGCAATTCATGGCATTGTGGCCTAATATGGCCCTTTTTCCCACAATGGTGACAAGTAACATATGCATTCTTGCCACGGGATTTGCTACGTGACTTCCCACGAGACTTGGACCGAGAATTCTAAGAATCACGTCCACGGCCACTACCACTGTCATGCTTTCCATATCCATCATTCCTATCTCTAACTATCATAGCTTGAGACACACGAGAGGCATCCAAATTCTTACGGTTAACCTCTTCCTACAGACGAGCACTCTCAACATCAGATAATTTCAAGATAGCAGTGGATGCACATAATGCAGTGCGGAATACATCCCATGACTCATTAAGAGTACCAAGCAAGAAAAGAGGAGTGACATCCTTTGCAAAAGTGATGTCCTGCGAAGTCAAGTTCTTGAGTATAGCATGGAACTGGCTCAAGTGAGCAGACATAGTCACATTCTCCTTCATGTGCAGATCCATAAGCTGCTTCAGCCAATACATCTGACTCGCTCGACTTTTCTTGTCATAGAGATTTTTTACCTTATCTCACAACTGCCATGCACTCTGTTCTTCCTCAAAGACATTATAGTGAACCTGTTCTATGAGAGACAATACAATAGTGGACTTGCATAACTCATCAAGCTCAAGCCATTCCTCATCTAGCATAGTTGCAGGCGGATGCCTGCTTAACCTCAAAGGTTTGATCTGCGATTTCTACACCAACACCTGTCAAATCTGGCTCTTCCAATAAGAGTAGTTCGTACCATCACGCTTAATGATGTTGAAAATTGCATGATCAGTGGACGAACTCGCCATAATGCAGGTTGGAAGACTGTAGATAGTTCAAAACTGCTTGCTGTTTACTATAGAAAATGACCAAAAAATCACCAAAATCGAGGAAAAATGGCGAGAAAAGTGGAACCAAAGCTGCTTCCCACCAAGTACTAGTGAAAGTACATCATTTCAGAGTGTTTCAGCATTAAAAATGCACGTTAATCCATACATATATGCTTGTTGTAATAAATTTCAGATTTCAGTAAAAGAGAGCTAACAGTGCCAAAATCGAAGCCCAAGGCAATTAGATACTGCCAAGACCAAAGCCGGCATCATGCGGGCATAGCATAAGCATATGACGGTCGATAAGCATGAATCCAACACCCAACTATGTCATACAAACATCTACCAGTGAGTAGGCACACCCCCCAGTCAACGGGGCAAAGTGTTCCTGCCACTACCAGAACTTGACACGAGTAGGTGTCAGTTCACAAAGATACGGATCCAAAACTTAGACTTAGCTCATAAGCATACAGTGAACCAAGACATATGATGTATCATCCCAAAAGGTAAGAAGTCCCAAAGTCTCAAGTGTCTGTAATAACTGCTCAATAGCATGTAACGGCTCAATGCATAAAAGTACTGCTTGCTCAATGTCTGATAAGCATTTAAGAATGCTCCCATTGGCACAAAAGCCATATGTACGAGCTCAAGAACTCAAACCAAGGCAAGACACAGTGCCAATGACATAAGTCCAAGACAGTACATCAATAGTACATCCCGAACATGTAGACGGTAGAGCATCCGTATGTAGCATCCATAAGCATGTAAGACATCAAGTACATCCCAATCCAAACTCTGACAAGCCAATAATATCCAAGACAACTCCAGATAATCCAAAATGCATCCAAGATGGAGCTTCAATGAGCACTCAAGCTCAACATATGCATAGGGTAATCAACCATGACATGAGCATCAAGCCGTAGGAAGGGTATGCATAAGCCCAAGGAGCATCACTGTCAAAGCATATACCACTATCAAGCACAAACCATGTCAATGAGTGCGTAATGTCAAAGCTCTTCCAAAAAGCATCCGGAATGAAATCCAAGCTCGAAGTCATACCCCAAAGATCAATACTTCATGGCATATATCCGAGACATAGGCCGAAACCAATAGGCATAACCCAAATCATGTAAAATAGCTTCAGCCCGCTTTTATTACAGCGTGAAATGTCTGTAAAAACTAAGAAATTTCAGCCCCAAATCAGTGCCAAAATGATGGCATAACATGTGCAATCCATCCCCAAGTCAATTGGCATCCAATAGGCATCAAACCGGTTGACTATGTATGCCTAGATAAGCATAGCATTTACTGTCAATGTAGCATCAGCATAACATGACTGTGAACTGTTGTAAACAGCCCCAAATAATGTTTGAATCAGCCTCGATACCAGTTGAAAGGGAGCGACGGATATGGCTGTCGGGAAGTGAACCCAATGGAAGTAGGGAGTCAATGGGATGCTGAGAATGCCATGAACCAAGCTCAAGAGTCGGAAAGCAAAGCTCTGATACTAGTTGAAAGGGAGCGATGGATTGAAGGTTAGACTCGAGAGCTATGGCGGGAGAGAGCAAGAGCAAGAAAGGGAGAGACTAGAAATGGGAACTCCAACAGTCACAATGTGTGACCGGGCCTTCCTTTATTCAAACTGTCACTAAAAGAATAAAGAATAAAGTGGCAATGTGTAGTGGCAGTGACTGTCAGTGTAGTAATACACGAGCAGCTAGGCAGAGGTGCCTTTACCCTCAACACCATGCACATTGTATTTATCTCTGATAGTTCTATTTGTCGCACCCGCAAGTGTTGCATGGGTTGCACACATGGATTTGTGATTAGATTAGCATAGGCTTGGTCTATTTAGGCTAAGGTTGAAGCATGCTTCAAGGATTGATCGGCCTAGAGCCTACTAAGTGGGTATGATGTCCAAGAGAGGGTACAAACCCTAAACACAAAACGCAAAAGGGACGTGAATCCTAAATGCAAAACACAAAAGGGGCACAAATCCTAACCATGACCCTAATTCTTGGTCTATACAAGGGTGGGAGATCTCAGTTGTATTCACCCTTTTGGCACATCCATACTACGGAAGCTCTATCAGTGTGACTACTCAAGCTTTCTATTCTATCTTTCCATTCTATCATCTTGCTTCCATTGTGTTGAGAGTGACTAAGAGGGAGAGAGTGAGAGGTGTGTTGAGCGAGGGACTGAGGAAAGGTGAAGCTCTTTACCATCATCTTGCTTTTCTTGTCTTGTTTACTAACTCTTCAACTTGCTAGTGTGCTTGGTGGTGGGTGTGCAGGAGCGAGGGCATTGGATCCTATTGATCGTGGTCGTGGAACCATCTTCGAGCCTTTAAAAGATAAGTTAGGTTAGTTCACTACAACTCAAGCTAGTCTTGTGTTCTTGCATTCTTGGGTTGGAGAGGAGGATGCTTGATTAGTTAGAGTGGAGTGTTGAGAGACAAGGTAAGCGATTATCGCCAAAGTGAGTTGCAGCTTCTGGAAGAATAGAAGTCCATCTAGACTATTAGCACATTAGGCTCAACATTTTGGTTCCATTTCCGAGACTTAGGATGGTGCAACTACCAAGGTTCTCACACTCCTACCGTGTGGTGGAATAGAAGGTTGTGCATGGGCATGGATGGAATCGATGGGGTTCTGATCATCCACGTTTGTGGCTAGCATTCTGAAACCCATGTGGCTACGTTAGGAAGGCCAAATCAGAAGGAACTTGGTCATTGAATCAAGATTGTGAAGATAGGCATTGTTAGGATAGAAAAAAAACACAAAACACAAACTTTTTAAAAAACATACAAAAAACTTAAAACTCAAATCCCAAACACAAAATGCAAACTCATGCTCTCCTTGTTGGATTTCTTGTGTGGCAAGGTTGTGCATATGCTATTAATTTTTTGTCTTCTTGGAAAGTTTGCAATTCATCTAATGGTGGAAGAAGTATTAGAAGAAGGTAGAAAAGAAGGGGTTAAAGGAGAAGAGATAGGAGAAGAAGAAGAAGAGATAGAGATACCATTACTTCAATCACACATCCTATCCACTCATCCCTCACTCACACTCATTCTCTTATACTCACCCTTACACACTCCCTAGGTAGCACTCGTGCACATGCTTTTTGTACTCTAGCACTCATACCATTCACACACATTCTTATAGGTAGGCATTCAGCACATTGCATTGTACTAAGTTAAGTAGAGGTTCACTCTTGCATTAGGCATTAGGATTCACAGTCTCACTAGTGGCACTAGGGTATACTTACACTAGGCACTAGAGTTCATTCTCACTAGAGTTCACTCTCGTAGAGTTCACTCTCATGGAGTTCACTCTCATGCGAGTCCACTCTCACAAAATTCACTCTCATGGAGTTCACTCTCGCAGATTTTACTCTCATGTGAGTTCCCTCTCATAGAGTTCACTCATACCTCACTCATATCCACTCACTCATCCTCACTCACACTCACTCACACTAACAATCACTCACACACTCACTCACACTCCCACTTACACAAACACTATGCCTCAAGGCTCACTCATACTTGTCTTACTCACATTCTAAATTTGAACCTCTTGCTTTATGTATTTCCATCAAAGTGCCATCCTTACTTGCCATATTGTCAACATGACATGGTTGTGATACTTTGAGGAATTGCTTGCACCCATGCACATTGCATTTGAAAGGAAGAAAGCTTGATTTCACACTTCGTGTTTCTTTTAGCTTTGAAAATGGAAATGATGAAGAGAATGTCTTATATTTGACCAACATTGAGAGAACCCTTAAGGTACTTTACAATCCCACTCAACAACTAAACAAAACAACAAACAAGGAAATTTTGAAATATTTGACCCATCACTCACTAAGGACCTAGCACACATTTTGTACATAGCACCTAGGCAACCTCAGCAATACACACTAGGCCAACATTACCTTAGGTCATTTAGGATCATAGTGCACAACCACAACAATCACTTTTACATCTACATATAAAACACACTGCAAATCATTAGGGGAAAAATCATCCAACCAAGCCGCCATAATCTTGTGCTCCATTCCATTCATTACAAGGGTCCGATGAGTAAAATATTGTCAACCAAGCTGCCACAAGTCCTAAACCCCCTTTGAATAATTTTGAACCCCATTCAAAGAAAGTGTCAAGACCACAAAAATTGGGAGGAGAAGCCAACCATTGAGCCCATAACTTCACCACTTGCACTTAGTGCGAGATCAAAAGACCAATCGACCAACGAGAGAGAATTTTGAAGGATAGGAACTCCAAGCAACAAAGTTGCAAAATCAAAGAAGAACTGACAAGCCTAGAGAGTTGAACGAGAACATCCACACCAAGAACCACACAAGACCATTACAAGCAAAGTTGAAGAGTTTGCCATTTGGCTATTAAGAGCCTTACACTCTATTGACGTGCCTCATAGTGGACTCAACCTTAGGTCTCAAAGTCCTAAAACCTAATGAGTCAACACAAACGAGTGAACATTCCCATCCATCTATCCATTCACATATTGCCAAAGCTATCAGACTAGATAGTGATAGATAAATTTCCAAAGGATGACCTTAGATGCATTGAGTGTAGCATCACTCACATGTATCATGACTATCCAACACACAAGGTTTCATATAGTACCCTAACTAGGTCTATCATGCCTAATATCTAAAAGGTCCAAGTCACAAACACTGATCGAGAAGATGAAGAGCTAATCCCTCCTACATATCTTAGGGTCAAAATAACTGCCAAGCGAGAGCTCATCATTGACGCTCTCATAGATGAAGGTTCAAATTACACATCTTGACCTATGAGGTACAGACCTGAACTCATCCCAATCAATGCAACTATCTAACCGTATGGAGGATCAATCTATTCCCTCTTAGGAAAATGCAATTTTCTCTTGAATATTGAGACTGAAAGCATGTCCATAGTGTCTTATGTGCTTCCAAATTGAGAAGATATAGGAAAGGAAGTCTTTCTTGGAAGACCTTTCAAGCATGCAACCATATGCATCGTGGACTATGAAACACAGGCAAGAACCTTGTCTTAGAGTCATATCAAACACCTAGAGAGGACAACCAAAGAATTCTTAATGAACTACTCACGGCACACAAGAACAAGAGAGAACCACTCAGTAGGAAGCCTCATGGAACCAAAGGAAAGACCATAGCTTCTCAAGGTGTTGAAAATAGAACTGCATCTAGAAGAGGGAAGAGATTTAGGGAAAGTAATCAAAAGTGTAGCACAAGGCCACAATGTGGGTGCCCAAAGTGTTACTTCATGCTCAAGGGTTTGCGGGAAATTGTTGGATTTGTTTACCAAAATCGCTTGCAAAGCCACCTCCAATGACCACAAACCAAGTCCCATCCAAATCCGAGAGAAATTGAAAGAGGGGTACCCACACACAAATCTAGGTCATGGACCAAGATACATGAGGAGACAACACCAAATAAGTTAGTTGCTGACAAGCTAGTTCGTGTGATACTTAAGCCCACAATTCCAAAAGAGCAACCACTTGAAGTTGCTACTAATCCACATGAGGAACTGGAAGTGTCTAAAAAGTCATCGAGCAAGGAGGAAAAGCTAGAGCCAAAGCAACCACTTCCATGTGAGGCTGCTCAAGTTGAAACAAAAAGTCTAAGGATAGATGAGATAAAGCCCTCAAGTGTTGATAAGCAACAACCCCATTATTTTTGGTTCTTCAAAACAACCAAAGTCTCCTCAAAATCAAGAACCTTTAACACCTAAACCAAAACAAAAAATCTGGCAGCAATAGCCTAGTGTAGCTGCTCAATCTAAGGAAAAGGATCCACAAGGGATAGCTACGAAAACATCAAAAGAGCGATGACCTTCCTCTATGAGTGTTGTCACAAATAAATCTAGAAATACCAAGACCATCAATACTTCCACTCAATCCAAGTATCCAAGTGCACAATCATCTTTGACTATCACAATTGACCACTCCACTAAATCAGAAGTTACTACTTCCAATTCTTGGATGGAACCCATTCAATCATAGCCCTTGGCGGGCGCTGTGACCAAGACTGTCACTTCAACTAAAGAACAAGCCTCTAGTACTTCAGTCTCACAGAAGGATATAGAATCTACTGCAAAGAGCATAATGAATCCATTGATTCACAAGTCATGTTCTTCTCGACCAAAAGCTCCAATACACTTGAAACCAACTAAACGATCGATCATGGAGATGTTAGAAAAGAGAGAACAACACAGAGATCAACCAAAAGCTACAAGTTCTTAAGAACTAGATGAAACACTCTTGACTTTATTTACTCATACATATGTTCATTTTGATCTTGGAATTCAGATTGTTGAGCATCAAGAATTCTTAGAAAAGACCTTGGCATGGTCAAAGAAATCACAAATTTGTTGGATTTACTGAGCAGTCATGGGAGAAGTTATAAAGCAAATGACCAAGGTAGAGAAGGAGAAGCATTGCTTAATTCTTGTGTTCTACACTGGGAAGCACACATCAAGTTGGGAAGATGTTGCAGCATTGGCCAAGAAAGCAAAAGGACAAAGTGAGTTTGAATGAAAATGGTATTCTAGGCAAGGGTTAGCTGCACGATATGGTAGCTGCCTAATGACTATTGCTGAGCAAAGAAAGGCATTTTGAACTTCAATGCATGATCCTAGATATGTTGCTCCTACATCTCTCTAAGTGCTTGCACTTTTCCGTGGTGTTAACATTTCTAAATTGGCTAAACTTCATCCCTTGTGTAACAAATTTCTTTCAGAGGAGGAGCTACACATTGCAAGTCAGTTAGGACAATGAGACATGATGATTGATGTCACTAGATATATCTTTTATCTCACCCATGACCCACAACTTCTTGATGAACATGCTTCATTAGAACACAATCCTAATTTCTATGAATGGTTTATTCCAAGGCTACATGACACAACACCAAATCTTACCTCTACTTCTAGGACTACAATGTCTAAATCTTCATCAAATGATGTAATGCAAAGTGATGTATGTAGACCTTCTACTAACCTAGACACAACGTGGCTAGAAGAGATATGCTTGTGACTCAAAATCCTAGGCCTTAGCACCACTAATGTCCCTACTAACTCACCCCACCAGTTAGTCCCGATTGAGCCAGTTGAACCTTGAGATGCTCCAAAGGAGGTTGTTGAGACACATCTCCAAATTAGCCCTACTAAACCTGACCCTCCTTTTGGCATCAAGCCTTTGCTAGTATGTCAACCATTGAGGACCATGGCTACTCATTTGGCAAAGAACTTCAATTCCTTTGAAATAGAATGCCTACTCCAATTTGAGGCCATATACACTACTTATGCCAAGTTGTTTGCAATGATTGATTTAGGCCTTACTGATGATGAGGCAATTCAAGTTGTGAGGCAGTTCAGGTTGCTTCTAAATGGCATTCCACTTGGGAGGACAATGAACATATTTTCGATAAAAGAATCTTGATTCAAAAAGAATATGTTAGGACTCTCCCTCAAGAGCACTTGCTATCATGCCAATTTATTCCTTCTTATGCTTTTATGACCAAAATCCAAGACCAATCAGTACTTGATGAGCTTGAGCAGAATTGCCATTCCTCAAGTCCATTCTTGCAAAAGTGGTTTTCTCATCGACTTGAGATTTCTTGTGATGGCAATCGTCTTATGATCATAGCTTAGCAATGCCATACAGTCAGTACACTTCAAGCTAACCCAACTTAGTGTGAGACCACTTCATTGTGCTCTATCATCCTAGCTCAAAATCTTGCCTTGCCACAAAAGTTGATATATCACCCATTGCTTGACAAGGTTCTGATCGAAGAGGAACTACACATTTTCAATTGCTTTCCAAGACCCTCTTTGCTTGGTGATCTGATTACTTACATTTGTGGACTAGTTACCAAACCACCTAGCTTGGATGATTTTGCCAAATTGGAGTACATTCTGAATTTCTATGGCTGGCGGATCCCAAAATTTGCAAAATACTAACTCTTTTTTCTTTTTAGTCTTAGTTCCTTTGTACATATTTTTTTAAAGCTCAATTTGTTGCACTAATAAGAGCAAAAGTCCCTTTGACTTTAGAAACAATGCTATATCTTATGCAAGGGCAAAAAATAAAAACAAGAGGTACAAGCTCAAACCCCTTCACTCCTCGTGTGATGGTGAAATTCAAAGAAGAAAAAAAGTTTTTCGTAATTCTTTTTATCATTTTCCCTTGAATCCACCGCATGGTACTCTCAAAGTTTCTCTAAGCGAATGCAAGAAAACAATAGGTGACAAAGCAATGCCATGAACCTCAAGGCTTGAAGACAACATTATCTGCAATAGAAGCTTTCCATGAATAACCTATGTTGCAACAACATTAAAGACTTGAAGCTAGCACTAGCATCAGCACCTTCCTGAAGATCTCAAGCTCGAGAGGCATCATGTCAGGACATCAAAGGCCAATCAGGACAACAAGTTTATCTTCTTGAAGCCTTAGTGAAGAAACACAAAACTTAAAGAATCATCAACAATGAGGTTCCACTTTCTTCAATGACACCATACCTTTACTTCAACATATAATGGTCATCTACTTCCTTAGGAGTAATTGCAAATTGCTTCATCAATGAGAATACAAGTCTTCATCAACAAGTTCAAGTTCTTCTTCAATAACAACTTCATCAACAATGTGACAATGTGCTTCAATGTTTAGGCTCAATGTTCAAATCTTCATTGTACGCACCTCATTGCACCAATCATCTTATGCACCAAGTTTTATTATTTGCAATCAGTCTTCTGATCTCATACTTCCATTTCTCCTTTTTGTAAGGCAACATGCCTTATTGTATATCACTGTTATTACTTGACTTGCCAAAGGAAAAAGAGAGAAAGAGGGAGAAAGAAAAGGAAAAAGAAAAAGACAGAGAGAGAGAGAAAGAGAGAAAGAGAGAAAGAGAGAAAGAGAGAAAGAGAAATATGCACTCACATACACTGCACCACACTTAGGGATCCTCAAGTTGGATGCATTCGATGGCCCTAGTCACCTAGCTCCGTCTCTAACCACCTAGCCCTTTTTCCATTTTTCTCCACATCGCACATCAAATTCATGACATACCTAGGGAGTCTCATCTCGCCTAGGAGAACCATGCACTTCAAGAGCTTATTGGATTGGGCTCTCCAGCTCCTATCCATCCCCCATCAATGTCTCCCTAACATCTTCATCAACAACCCTTTTCCCTTAGTAGCGAAAATTCTTCCCATCATCATCAGCTTAAGATTCCTTGCTTCATCTACCATTATCAACAAAAGAACCCATGGAGTAGCCTTCTACCTAAGTATTAACCTATGTATGCATGTGCATTCGCAATATATTTGCACCATAACTTATTCACGATTTTGGGTCCTCAAGTGTGGGACAACACTTCAGGCTTGACCCATATCCCAAATCAATATCTTCATATCTCCTGTGCACCAGAAAAAAAAGGCTAGCACTTTTCCCTAGGAAGTGATTGCACGTGAGGTTTTCCTTTGTAGGGTACAATAGTTTGTGGAGGATTCGGCATCATCATTGCTATATCAACACCACATCACCCATCCTTTGAAATCTCCCATTCATCTCCAATGACCATTCAAGAGCTTTCCCCATCACAATGACCAATAGTCCAATATCTTCAGCAATATCACTTCTACAGAATTTGTCACCAACAACAACCTCCGTCACCATCTACCCCAGTACCAACAATATCATCATACCAACCATGGCAGAAAGAATATAATATTCATCAATAGCATTCACTTCTCCACCATCAGGACCACTACTCCTTCATCAACTGTTCATAGCATTCTGCATCTTTCAATGCAAGCTACCTACGATAGCATGCTACCTACGATGTGAGTGCCATGGGACTAGCACTACTCTAGGGGGAAAATAATGTTAACGATATTTTGAGATGGTAGCAAAAGGGCAAGTGTCGGGACACTATTTTTTAGTGGATTATTATTTTGTGGAGCTTTAATGTACTATTTTGGGAACTTGTGTATTATTTTGTACTCATGGACATCATCATATTATCATAGATGTATTATTTTCTGAGAGCCGAGCTCACTCCCATGCACATTGTATTTATCTCTTGTAGTTGTATTTATCACACACCCACAAGTGTTGGTGGGTTGTGTAGGATTTGTGATTAGATTAGCATAGACTTGGTCTATTTAGGCTAAGGTTGAAGCATGCCTCTGGCTGAGAGCCCACTAAGTGGGTAGGATGCCCAAGAAAGGGTGCAAATTCTAATCCACAATTGCACAAACCCTAAATGCAAAACACAAAAAGGGACACAAATCCTAAATGAAAAACACAAAAGGGATCCAAACCCTAAATAAGGGTGGAAAGTCTCACTTGTATTCAACATTTTGGCACATCCATACTACTGTAGAAGCTCTATCAGTGTGACCACTCAAGCTGTCTATTCTATTTTCCCATTCTATCATCTTGCTTCCATTGTGTTGAGAGTGATTGAGAGGGAGAGAGGAAGAAGTGTATTGAGCGAGGGACTGAGGGAAGGTGAAGCTCTTCACCATCGTCTTGCTTTTCTCATCTTCTTTACT